>NW_015388547.1:66168-82568 GCF_001527695.2 Protobothrops mucrosquamatus | reverse complement strand
CATTTGGGGTCGATCGACCATTTCACGGGGGTCGCCAAGCAAGGCTGTCTGCCATTTTTTTTGTCCGCCATTTTTTCCCCTTTTCCGGCGGGTGCCTTACCTCCCTTGGGCTGGGCCAGCTGGTGGTCGGCCTGCTCCGTCTCTGCCGCTTGCCAGCTACGCCTCGGCCGGCGCAGGGGGCGGAACCACGCATGCGCGGTGCTCCCGGGCAGGGAAAGTCCTTGACTTACGACCGGTTGGGTAGTCCTCGACTTACGACCGGTTTAGTCCTCGACTTACGACCGGTTGGGTAGTCCTCGGCTTACGACCGGTTTAGTCCTCGACTTACGACCGGTTGGGGTCGCGGCATTAAAAAGGTTGAGAACCACTGTTCTAGTACATGTTCAGTCTTGCTTGCTAATTTGTATACTTGCAAAGAGGGCTAGTCCATGCCATTTGCTTTTCTGCAATTCTCTCCCACATGACGCCTTTCAGACTTATTAGATAGTATTATTGTTATCAAAGAGTTAGTTGGAGTGGTGGTGAAGGCATCAGCTAGAAATTGGAATATTATGAGTTCTAATCCCACCTTAAGCACAAAGCTAGCTGGGTGGCCTTGGACCAGTCCCTCTCTCAGCCAGGAAATCTTCCCAAGAAAACTGCAGGGACCTGCCCAGGTAGTCGCCAGGAATCAACACTGACTTAAAGGCCATGATCATCTATCCCAGCGTTTCTCAACCTTGACAATTTTAAGGCATGTGGACTTCAACTCCCAGAATTCCACAGCCAGCATTGCTGGCTGTGGAATTCTGGGAGTTGAAGTCCACATGCCTTAAAATTGTCAAAGTTGAGAAACACTGATCTATCCAAAGAGCCACCCCACGAACCCGGGTCTGAGGCGTTTATTGTGACGCTGAGGCTGTGCAGAACCCTCCGTGATCACGTGTGGCCTGAGGAGACTAACGCAGTCCGGCAAGCTTTACCTCCTCGTAGCCTCCGCCCGGCGGAGCCTCAGCGGGTCATCTATTCCTGCCTGACGAGCGGAAAGAAAACCCAGCATAGCCGAAAGGAAGAACCAGCGACTGCGACGCCACCACGCCGCGAAATCATCTCGCGCCCATTGGCTCAAAGCGTCGCTCTCTTAGCCAACAAGAAACCTTGGTATTGAAACGTCATCGGTCAGAAAAGGACCGGCTCAGAATGCCTCAGCGTCGAACGCGTCAGGTTCAGAAGCATATAGAGCAGGGGTAGTCAACCTTGGCTCTTTTATGACTCGTGGACTTCAACTCCCAGAATTCCTGAGCCAGCTTAGCTGGCTCAGGAATTCTGGGAGTTGAAGTCCACGAGTCATAAAAGAGCCAAGGTTGACTACCCCTGATATAGAGAAACGTATACGAAAAGATACGAAAAAGCAGCTTCTCCTTTGACTTCAAGTGTACATTTGAAATATTTCCATTCTCCCAAAATGCTGTCCAAAAGATAATTTTTCACATGAATGTTATTAACAGATAGCCATTCAGCCGTTAGTAAAATAACTTTTTTTTAAAAAAAATCAACGTAGGATGTGTTTTCTCTTCAACTTTAGTATCTCTAATAAACAAGATGGACGTTCTGGGCCTGAGGGAGGTGTAGGCGTGGCTTCTGACGGAAAGGGGCGGGCGAGGATTTATTCCTGCGTGTTTGTTCCACTCGTGTGCTGATATTTTGGGGGGGGGCGCGATTGCGGTTTGCGGCCTCGCAACGCCCTTCGCCTGGGATGAGCGGCGTATGGCGGTTTTGGCGCTTGCTAAAGCAGCGCTTTATCGGGCCAGGGAGCGAGTACGTGGGCATCGACCACTTTGGAAACACGTATTATCGGATCCCGCAGCACAAAACTTGGGCAGGTGAGCGAGACGAGATGGTCGCCTACGGTCGGTCGTATTTACGCTCCACTTCGTCGCTGGTTTTATCCAAACCGGGGTTTCCTTAATCATAGTTTATAAACTAAACCATCATTGGCTGGCATCCTACAGTTGGCTAGGCAGTAAATTATGGTTTGTGATCTAGAATAGCTGTATATACTAAATATATACTAAATATAATATACTAAAATAAGTTAACCTGAGCCGCAGCCCGATTAAAAGTGGCATAAACAAAGTTAGTTCTTTAAATGTAGGCGCGTCTGGACAGTGCCTTGGCCAGTTTTCTCCCAACACTGAGAGTCGAAACTTAAGAGTCGAAACTTCTGAGATCGTGCAATTTGAACAAACGTGATTTGCACAGTTCAGTCAGCAGCATGAAGCAAAAATGTGTGTATCTTATAAAGTATCTTTATACATTAGATATATTTAAGTCTTATCAAAATTTACAAGTCAGTAAACTTTATGTATTAATCCCTTAACCTTACGAGAATTCAGTTCCTATCTTCCCATCATAAAAATAGGTGCCCATATAGGCACAATTTCTGAATCCCAATTATTTTTTAGATTAATATGGCCAGAAATGTCATTTTTTATTTATATCGTAAAGATGAGCACCTGAATTTCAGGCATATATAGTTCTTTCTCCCTTTTTGCCTTTTGCATATTGAAAAGAAAGTTTAAAATTTTTATTTCCAATCTTTGTTACTTTTAACCATATAATATTCTGAACTACCTAAAGTGATTCATAATTGTTGCTGAATTTCAATATACTTTGCTGTAATAGGGTCATTTATTTTTGTTTGGCAGATAAACCAGAATTGGCTAGATTTACACAACATACTCAGCCAATTGTGGTTTACCCAATAAATAATGGTTTATCACAAAGTATGAACTACAGATGAATGGAAGCTTCATATTTCCTAGCTTTTGGAGAAAGAAGAAAAATAAGAATGCGGCAAAACAGAATGTCCACTCCTTATGCCCATAATATAAACTGTTATATTAAGCTATTAATGCTGTTGCAAGAATTTTTTTTAGATATATATGGCTACTGTATTCACTGAGTGACTCTAGTAGACTATTTATAATTTGTAGAAACATAAGCTCAAGGAATTTAAAATAAAATAAATATTTGGAATACAATGTCCAATAGGATAATAGAATAACAGGAATAAAAATAGAATTGATGAAAGTTAATGCACACATATCTCAATCAAGATCTTTCATTATAGAAGTGCTTATCCGACATCCTGGCCAAATTGCAGGGGAAAGAATGAAGTTTTCAAGGCTTTAAAGAAGGACAGAAGATTTGTTTCTTTAGTTATAGCGTTTCTGAAAAAACTGTAAGGGAGAAAATGGGAAGAGAAAAGGATTTGTACTGAACTCTTTTCATACACCCCCATGATACTTGGCATTAAACATCTGTTTATTATCAAATCCTGAAGCAGAGGATAGGAGTCAGTCATCTCCAAGGAATTAACCATGGCAAATTCCAAATAGAATATCACTGCTGAGTTGAATATGCCATGGTCACAAAATTCAAATGTATTAAATTTAGAGGAATGTGAGTTTATGAATAAAGAATGAGAAATATTTGGAATCTGTTGCTCAGTACATTAGAAAAAGTCACAGTGATGTCTGAAATAAAATAATCTATAGAATTTAACTATAAGCAAAATAAAAATTAAGGAGCCAGATTAACAGCATAATAAAATAGACTGGCGCACTGGGCTAAGTTAAGAATCGCCTGACATGTGTTCTGCTGTTTATGCTAAATTGCTAAGTGTTTATTAAGTTAAAAGAGTACAGGTAGTCCTCGCCCTATGACCACAATTGAGCCCAAAATTGCTGTTGCTAAGCAAAACATTTGTTAAGTGAAATTTGCCCCATTTTACTATCTTTCTTGCCACAGTTGTTAAGTGAATCATTGCAGTTATTAAGTTAGTAACATGATTGTTAAATGAATCTGGCTTCCCCATTGACTTTGTTTCTCAGATCACTAAAGGTGATTGTATGAACCCTGGGACACTGCAGCTGTCATAAATGGGAGTCAATTGACAAGCATCTGAATTTTGATCACATGACCGTGAGGATGCTGCAACGGTCGTAAGTGTGAAAAACAGTCGTCACTTTTTTCAGTACCTTTGTAACTTTGAACGGTCACTAAATGAACTGTTGTAAATTGAGGACTACCTGTATTATAATGTGATATCAGGTTATTAATCATCTTCCACAATATTTTTGCTATAAAATAGATTGCTTTGAAACTTAAGTCTGGCTAAAAATGTGCTATCACTTTGGTCTTCTTAATGGTAAATATTTGATGTTTGAAATAGTAGGAATATGTATCTTGACTTAAGATTTATTAATGGAAAGGAAAGGAAAGTATAAAATCCTTTATATTCTTAATTTTGGCAGTATAGTATTCTTTGATAATAGTAAATTATCAATGATTACATCATATTAAGTTGTTACCGTATGTAGTGAATTTTTCTGACTGGGCCAGAGTTAATCACTTTTCCATTTGATGCCTTCTAGTTTCATTACCAGAAATAAACATCTTCTAATGAATAACCATAATAGCCAAAGGTTGAGTTGAGACAGTACATCAAGTTGTATACTGTGGTTCATAATGGTTTTGTTCTTAAAATACAACCATATCAACCTCAAACCAAACCAAACCAGCTTTGCATAATATGTGTATTCAAACACATTCTCTGACAAAATTGTCACTGCGCTGCACTTCTATTAAGAACAAATAGGGGCAGAATGCAAATTAAATTGATTTATTTTTAAAGAACATTACTTAGATACAGTTGATATGATTCTTTTGCCATGTATTTGATAAAGTCCCTTAAGGACAACTCAAGGGCAGTCCTAGGACTGCAGATTATAGGCAATGATTACAAATCACGAAACTATTATCTAATTGCAAAATCAGCCTGCAGTTTAAAGAAAGACATTAATATTGATGTTTATTTTCATACATGTTTCCCAACTAGACATATTTGCAAAGCAGTTTTCACTCTACATATAGAAATTTGTGCTGCAAACAACATAAAAGGAAAAAAGATGCATCCTAATAGATAGCTAAAACAGTGGTTATCAACACTTTGGTCTTAGGACGCTTTTATATCCTTAAAATTAGCAAAGAGTTTTGGTTTATATGGGTTATACTTATCAATATGTACTGTATTAGAAATTAGAGGTAAGAAATTTAAAATTATTAGACTTTATGGATCCCCCGAGAGGGATTAGGGAGTCCCAGTGGTCCTCAGACCAGACTTTGAGAACCATTATTGTAAAGCATATTTCTATTCTGATCCAGTCAGTTTGTGAAAAATAAACTAGGAGTGTTTGCTTCAGAATGTAGTTTGAACAAATATTTCCGTACAGTATTTAGCTCAGCATGACTAAATTTGAACCTGACATTTGAACCTAGGTTTGAGAGTATTAAATGATGTGCCAAAAGAGGGGAAAAATGGAGTTACACAAATGATAGTACCGATATGAAACAAGTTATAGGTAACAACTTGCATGAACTGGCTTTTTCTCTACCTGCTAAGAGACTCATAAACATTGGTGCACAATGTATTGGAATGATTAAAATTATTGGAATAAGCAGATGTTTATAAAGACAGATTAAAGGGAATATTGTATATAAATATAATTGTATATAAATATAATAGTTTTACAAAGCTATGATATTAGTCAATTCATTCGTTGATCACTGATTAACCACTTTTTATTTCTCCCTCCTACCATTCCCCAATTATATAAGTTCATTGTACTTGCTATGATTTTATTATATTGCTTAAGTATTCCAGAATTGTATCCCTCGATATCCAAAGTGGTAGAAAAGAAATAAAGAATCCAAAACTGTATACTGTAATCTGTGAATTGTATTACCAAATTATTGTACAATCTGATACACTGGATACAATTTATAAATGTTAGATTAATTTATTTTTTGTAGTAAAGTTAATTTTTTTCACAATGAGCTTGTCTCCTGGTAACTGGTGATATGTTTCTGCAATTTTCAATTTGTTCTTTAAAAATTTGTGTACTATTTGTGTCCAGAAGAAGGCAGTGTGGTTTTAGAAAGATTTATATCAGCAGCATATTTATAATACCCTGCATTGTGCAAAGGAGAGGCAGTAGTTTCTTCAGAGGTTATGCTGGTAAACTTATGTGGAGAATACTATCAATATACTATAGTTATTGGTTCACACATTTTTTCTTTTTAAAGTAATTGTTCTTGTAGTATTGTTCAAACACTACATTGAATAATAGTGGCTACAGTTCCATTTTTTGTTTTCATTTTTTTAATAACATGAAAAAATTGGAAGAAAGAAAAAGTCTGTTATATATGATTAAACTATCCCATGTTATTTATGACAAATAATATTTTTATTTCTTTATTTGTCAAATGTATTTGCCGCCCAACTAGTGGTTCAGGAAACTCTTGAGTTTTAGTCTGTAAAGTTAGAATAGTTAAGCTGCCAGGCTGCATTAGGATGGTAACTAAACATAGCCAGAATTACAGCATGAAGTAGATGTAATCCAACAATTAAATATAATAAAGGAGGGCATGCATAGAATATGATCTCGGTGACAGATCTTACTCTATCGATACTCTGTGGGGGGGGGGAATTGTTGAATAATAGTATTCCAGTAAATCACAATTTTCTGTAACTCTTATCTTACTACAGCTTTTCTTCCTGTCATTTATCCCTATCTTTCATATATATGAAAGTAAGGAATGTTGAGTAAACAACATTAGGGAGAGCGTAGACCCGTGGTGGCGAACCTATGGTACACATGCCACAGGTGGCACGCAGAGCCCTCTCTGTGGGCACACACGCCGTCGCCCCAATCCTAGGCCTTCAGCTGGGTTTTATAAAACCTTTTAGCTTTAGGTCTCCGCCGCCGTAGGCAAAAAAAAAAGGTTTAATCAATCAATCAATTTCAACTTCTTGTGGAAAAAAAAAGATCTCGCAAAGTTGGAATTGATTGATTGAACTTTTTAGTCCCATCCAGTCTGCCGTTACCACCGCAGCCACGCACACCCGGCATCCGATGATACATAAGTGGGTTTTGGGTTGCAGTTTGGGCACTTAGTCTCTAAAAGGTTCGCCATCACTGGCGTAGACTAAGGAATGCTAAGCCAAAGAAATTAAAGGACTGAGATAAGGTGGGGTGGGGGTGGGGAGAGAAGGAACATAGCTAGATCTAATTTATACCAACACTGTTCACTATATTTCTCTATCATTTTCTTCTTGGAAATAATACTTGCTTCTACCATATCAGTACACCGATTCATACACTAACTTTTCTTTTTTAGCCCTAACCTTAACTCTCTCAATATAGAACTATATAGAACTGTTGTACAGATCATTTACTTTTGTGTCCAATCCATATTAACTAATCAAACATTTATTCTTCTTTTACTGTACACACTTTCTATTCTAAACCACCTGGAGCCACTTAAGTGATATAGTCTAGAACAGACGTATCGGGACTATTTTGCCATTGCCGGCAATGGGGTGGGCGCGGTCCAGTATGATGAAACCGGCCCGCGGGCCGGCAGTTTAATACCCCTGGTCTAGAAGTATGAAGAATAAATAAATCCCATTTCATAGCATCCTGATATAACCAACTCTGACTTGCATATAACAAAAAGAACAGAAACAAGTTCTCATAGCATAACCATTTCCACTTTGTTTGATAAACTGTCCTTGCAACAGACCACATACGTTGACTATATTTCTACCAGGATTTGTTTTTCTTAACATTTCTTCATCCATCTTTAGTAAATATTTATCTAGTAAATGGATTTATAGGGCCTCACAACTCAGTGTGACTTTTGGTGGTGTACATTAGAAGCAGATAATAACAAAGAAAAATACCGTACAATGTTAAAAATATATGACATAAAATGGCAACCAAACAGGATAATTAGACAATGAAATGGGGATACAAATGCTTGGGGGGGAAAGATTTTAACAGTTTTTAACAATTTTTCTAAAGGCATGCAGATTTGGGGCCCATCATATCTGGGGACCAGGGACAAAGATTGTTCCAGGCAAAGCAAGATATCAAAGGTGAAGGCACTCAAATTTGTTTTACTTGCTCTTGTGTTTTTTCCCCCCATTGTATTATTTGCAATTTGGCACTGCATTTCTTCCTGTCAAACCCAACTACTTTGGTCTACATTACTTGAAATTTCATTTCTTTAGTTCTTATGGCACAATACAGTTACTCCAATATTTGCTACAAATGATTCCTTCAGGGTAATATAATTCACTTCTTTTCATTCGTTCCCATTTTTCTCCCAAGATCCACTCTTATCGCTATCAAGCAATGATCTACCTCACAATCACAATCTTTCATCCTCCATATCTTCACCATTTTTCTCAGTGCTTCATCATGAACAATCAAACCAACCTTGCTTTTAAGTTTAAATTTATTTCTTTGTCATGTTTATATCTGAATAGATTTATGCTTAAACCATGTATTTGATATTGACCTTTTTCTAAACATTCATCTGTCATTATCAGGTTTGGGGTGGGGGTGAGGAATCTCTGGCCCAGACATTTTTTCTCTTCACTTTTTCTTGTTCTTACCTATCTGTTCTTGTCAATAAATCGGGGAAAAAAACATTTCCTTGAATAATATTCATTCAGAACATTGCACAAACTCAACTTTGGTATTTCTATTGTCACCATTTGTGTTTATTATTGCACAGTTAGCCAAATTTTTTAGATTGGATTGGCATTTTTATCCCTATTATTATTGCTGTTAATTTTGCTTTCTCTTATCACAGTTGCTGTACTTCTATCTTCTGGTTTTTGTGTTTTGTTATTTTTTTCCAGTTCCTTCTCTTCTGTTTTGCTATTTCCATGTACTGCAATATCCACTATCCAGCTTTTTTGTTTTTCTTATCAACACTTGTTAAATCTAGGATGTCATGCGACAGGTGCTTTTCTGTTCGAATTCTAAAATCCCAGAGCGCTTTAGCTTCTTCATTTTCTATTACTTGATCTAATTTGTGGCCCTTCCAATTCTTTTATTTCTTGCAGATATTCCGATGGTGATGTTAATTTTTTAAAAAAAATTCTAAGCAACCCAACTTTCAATGATATACAATTGTTAGGACTCTACTTACAACAGTTCATATAGTGATCATTCAAGTTACAACAGTACTGAAAATAGTGACTTATGATCATTTTTCACATTGACAACCGTTGTAGCATCCCCAAGATCACGTGATCAAAATTCGGCTGCTTGGCAACTGACTCATATTTATGACAGTTACAGTGTCCCAGGGTCATATGAGCACATTTTGCAACTTTTGGACAAGCAAAGTCAGTGGGGAAGCCAGATTCACCTCACAACCGTGTTATCAACTTAACCGCAGTGATTCACTTAACAACTGTGGCAAGAAAGGTCATAAAATGGGGCTAAACTCACTTAACTCTCTCGCTTAGCAACAAAAATGTTGGGCTCAATTGTAGTCATAAGTATACCCGAAACAATCTTGGTGACACCAATTAATTATTTTATTATTTATGGTTAATGGACATAATTCATTGAGTTCTGTTATATCCCTCCCCTTTTCTTAATTCCACTGCTATACAACACGTTATGTCATTATATTTGCTCTTCTTAGATTCCTGGTCACAGTTTGCTATACCATTGTTGTCACCATCATAGCTTTGATCAATATTTTTTTTTACATAATGCTTGTTAGTAAGACAAAGAAAGTGTTGACTAAGTTACCAGAGTTCATTGTATCCATACCAAATGCTACCCTGCTAATGGTAAAGGCTGTACTAGACAGTTTGGGCACATATAGGGCAGTATGTCTCAAGCACAATCAAATCCCAGTTTTACTTCTTGCATGCTAATGTTATTCTAGAAAGGTAGACTCCTAATCTAAAAACCGCCTTGTAAATCAAAATAGTGTGAACATCTCATCAACTAAGAGGTGTACACAACCTGTAGATGTTCTGGATCCTTACTTCAATTTTTTTAAAATTTGAAAAAGTTATTTCATTTGAAGAATCAAACTCTTTTTCTTACTAATTTAGAAAGATGTTAATAAAAACAGCGAAAATCCAAAATTGTACAGTATATTAATACTATATACTTATTCATGTAC
The DNA here is from genome assembly GCF_001527695.2 of Protobothrops mucrosquamatus. Classification (NCBI taxonomy): domain Eukaryota; kingdom Metazoa; phylum Chordata; class Lepidosauria; order Squamata; family Viperidae; genus Protobothrops; species Protobothrops mucrosquamatus. Next base: position 72,524 of record NW_015388547.1, on the reverse strand, counting down.
AGATCAATTTTTATGGACATGTGGCATCTTATATCTAAAGAACTTTTTAAAAATAGAAATTTCATTATGATTTTTTGAGTAGGAACAAAGAAACATTTACCTCCTTATAAAAAGCCTCTGTTCTTCATTTTGATGTCTTTCATTTAAAAAAAAAGAGTTGTCATAGAAGCTTAAAATTCAAATTTGGGAACAAAAACTCTTTCACATCACTCATAAGAATGCAGAGGGAATCTTAAACATAGCTCTTAGAATATAAACTGCTGCCAGTCATTTTGATATATTGTTAATTTTGATGTCTAACAAATGTTGATAACTTATTCATGGATCAAAACAAGCTGACAGTTTAGCTGAATCGTAATTCATTTTTAATATTTTATCTCAGCAACATTGTTCTTAATTTGTGAGCTGCTATAGGACAACTCATTGTCCTTAATTTTGGTTTGTATAGTGTGTCTGTCCAGCCATCCAAAAGGTGACATTACAGGGATTCCAAGTCTTTAGAAATTCAGGCAGGAACATTAAAAACTTGTGATCGAAAAATTTCAGCCAGTTTTTAAATAAATTATTTTAATTTCATGTTGGAGTCATATGTCTTTATTCTCCCATTTTTTTTATCTTAAATAAAAGATAATTTGAATTGCTGTATTATATTGCTTTCTCTTTGGACAGTTCTATGCTAATAGCTACTAAGTATAACCATGCCTTCATAAAATTTCTTTGCTGGCAACTTTATGCCTCTGAAATATGAAGAAAATTTGATAGTTTCATCAGATAATTATTCCTGTTTACAAACAATGCTAATAATTTTGTCATGATAAAATAACTACAAGTTTATAATGTTGTAAGATGTTATGAAGATCAATTAGTTTGGCCAGTATTCACATATTATTAGTTCCTGTTATTTAGTCTTCTGATGGCCACAGAGGGCTTTGCCCAGTTTCATGATGATAATATCACTTAATGAAATTAATGGTGATTATGTGCCATCAACTCATTGTTTACTCTTATGGATAACATAGATGTTATCTACATACCTATCAGATCCCTTCATGGATTGCCCTATGACTATGTAGGACAGATGGGGAGGAAGCTAACCACCAGACCACCAGCAAGCGGTCAGACAAGGAGACCCAAACTCTTTGGTAACCTCACATTGCAATGAACAAGGACATACATTCAATTTCTCAGCTACTAAGATTGTTGGCCGTGCAGGTACAAAAATAGCCAGGGAAATGATTGAAGCTTGGGAAATGGACCGCTTGTCAGACCATCCAGTCAAAGCTGAAGAAACTTCTTGAATGAGAAGCGAAACATCTTCAAAGAAAAACAAGGAAGTCCAGTTGCCTCATGAAAAAGCATCTTTGAGATAACAGTTTGACTGTTTTTCTCACCTTCATGTATTTTTGGGAAAAGAACTTGGGAATGCAATTCATATTATTAGGGAATACAAATCCTTTATATTGCTTAAAATAGCATTTTGTCACTTCTTTAGCACTTTTCTTATAGCCTTTCATGTTAGAGTAGAATAGAATAACAGAGTTGGAAGGGACCTTGGAGGTTTTCTAGTCCAACCCCCTGCTTAGGCAGGAAACCTATACCATTTCAGACAAATGGCTGTCCAGTCTCTTCTTAAAAACTTCCAGTGTTGGAGCATTCACAACTTCTGGAGGCAAGTTGTTCCACTGATTAATTGTTCTAACTCGGGAAATTTCTTCTTAGTTCTAGGTTGTTTTTCTTCTCGATTAGTTTCCATCTGTTGCTTCTTGCCCTGCCCTCAGGTGCTTTGGAGAATAGCTTGACTCCCTCTTCTTTGTGGCAACCCCTGAGATATTGGAACACTACTATCATGTCACCCCTAGTTCTTCTCTTCATTAAACTAGACATACCCAATTCCGTTCTTTATATGTTTTAGCCTCCAGTCCCCTCATCATCTTTGTTGCTCTTCTTTCTAGAGTTTCAACATCTTTTTTACATTGTGATGACCAAAAGTGGATGCAGTATGCCAAGTGTGATCTTAAAGTGGTATTGTAAAGTGGTATTAACACTTCACATGATCTTGATTCTATCCCTCTGTTAATGCAGCCTAGAACTGTGTTGGCTTTTTTGGCAGCTGCAGCACACATGTTGGAGAACAACTGTCCCAGTCAGGAGGAGGATCAAGCAGAAATTAGCATGGACTCAACTATGTAAGCAAATGAGGGCAAGGTCTGATCATCCGAATGCCTTTGAACATTTTCTAGTCTTTCCCAGGCGACAACTGTTATCTGGGGAAATTCCTGTATTATAGGCAGAGAACAATAAAGTAGCTTGTTTGAACTCACATGTGGGTCTGGTTGTTTGCTCCTGACAATTTAGTAGCTCAACAATACATGGACAACTATTGAACATTCTGTACATGGTTCCATGTCTTCTTTTGTACTGCAGCAGCTAAATTTGATTATTAACTTTGTTGATGAGGCTGATTTCTCAAAGAAATAAATACTTCACATTCTGAATGTTGTACTTTTGTAATTTCTCTAGAATTCATTTTCACACAGGGAAATTTGTTTAATTCAAAATTTATATTTGCATCAGCTAAATCAGACATGTCAAGCTCGTGACGTCGCGCAACGTATCGGAGCTTTTTTGCCATTGCCGGCAATGGGGTGGGCGCGGCTCCGGTATGATGAAACCGGCCTGCGGGCCGGCAGTTTGACATCCCTGATCTAAATGGAATAATTTGTGTAATGTTTCTAGTTTGAAGTAAGACTGAATGGAATACAAATGGAACAATTATATTATAAATCTCTGAAACAAACTTAAATTATAATTGCAAACATATTATAATGGCTTGTTGCAAATTTGTTACTGAAACAGGATGTTGGCAGGGATACTGTACTATTTTAGAAAGATCAAATTTATAGGAAAATAAGGCAGGATTCATAACTGAAATGTAGTCAAACTCAATCAAAGTTTTAAAAATAAAGTTAAAGGGGCCATAAAGTCATTACCAAAGAATGAGAGAGAAAACATTTTTCATAAGAAAATAGACAAAACATTTAATCCATAATAGCTGAAAGGATCACCTTGTGTTAGAATTATTACTATTTTCTGCTTATGTAAGTATTCAGGGTGGCTTACAGCAATAAACAAAATAAAAAACCAGGCAGTAAAATTAATATAATAAAAACAATATCAGCATCTTTAAAATTATGTTAGAGTACATTAAAATGATATATAGGATATTTCAAATTGGAAAACCTTTTTACTTAATAGATCAACATTAGAACCAGCCGGTTCTGATTCACGCAGGTGTACAATATAATGAAGCCATTCACATGGTAAATGCTGTCATATACCAAATGTGCAAAATAGTGCAAAGAATATTGACAGCCCTCCTGTTGCCTTCATTGTGCCTTTTGTTCAAACATAATGAAATAAAGATAAGGAAAAGGAAAGATACAGTGCTGATCTTTGGAATTGCTCAGAGTGGAGGAGTAATGTATTGTAAAGATGATTAAAATATAAAACTCTTGAAAATAACAAACACTTTTGAGATTGAGCACTTACCTGCCTACCGGAAAGGGAAGGGAAGAGGGGAGGAACAGGGAAAAAGAAACTCTTGTGCACCCTTCCGGCCCATGCATTCCCGCAACCTCTGCTATCTGCTTGCCTTCCCTGCCCTGTGCCAACCCTCACGTGCACCTCCATGGACACTCCCTGGCCCTTGCCAGCCCCTGTGCACATTCCTTGATCTATGTAGCAAGCCACACTACCCTGTGTGCCTTCTGTGACTTGCATAGCCTCTCTTGTACAGTTTTCAGCACCTCTTCCCACCCGTACCCCCTTCGGCACCATCCCTGATCAATGTGGCACCTCTCACACACACCTGTGACCCCCATACATTGTTCTTGATGACCCATGCAGCACCTTTTACATATCCCTGTGACCCCCTATGCAGCCTTCTTGACCTGTATGCACCTCCCTCTCCCACCATTCCTGACCTGACTGACAAAGCAGTCTGGACATACCAGCATGCTCTGCTTGACCGGCACAGCATCTCTAGAGGTCACTCACACACCCTTCCCAACCCATGCAGCATCTCTAATGCATCCCCATATATGGTTCCTGGCCTATGCCCTCTTGCTCCCTCTTCCACTTACCTGCCTTTTGGCCTTGGACTGGGCAACTTCCTGCTGGTTTCCCCATTGACTTTCTCCTTGCAAGCTTCCCACAAGAAACAGGAAGGGAAGGGAAGGGAAGGAAGGAAGGAAGGAATAGAGTGACAGGAAGGGGGGAAGGAAAAAAGTTGTTTTCTAATGCTCCCTGACAGCTTCCCACAAGGAAATTCCATGAGGAAGCTAGCAGGAAGTTGGAAATAATTCCAGCTCCAGCACTCACTTTTTTTGTGAGTATAATACTAGAATTAGGGCCAATAGGCTATAAATATTTACATCATCCAGTGTGAAATACAGCTGCCTGTGATTCACAGAGGCCTGGTAACAGTAATTACCATGATTCTGAATGCATGCTAAGAAGAAAAAGCTGTTAAGTATTCTAGGCAGGAGGATTTGACTTGCAGTGTATTTGAGCAGTACTGTACCATATAATCACTAAACGACTTAGTGGATGTTTAACAAGAGACGTAAGATGACAGTGGCCTCTGGTTCTAGAAATCTGAGCAAAGCACTAGAGTGGGAGAAGTTAAATAGAAGGAGAAATCAAGAAATATGTTTGAATGAAACTCTAGGAGAGAAGTCCCTGTGTACACACTCTCAGGAGGTATTGAAGACTTCAGAGAGACTGTGGAGTGCTTGGTGGTCTGAGTTTGGTTGTTGGCAGATGTTTCATTATCCAACTTTGTATACAGTAGCTTGGCCTGCCAGTGTTGGTAGGAATGTGGTTTTCCCCTTGGTAGTTTCTTGATTAAGGTATTGTTTTCTGCTTGATTGTTTGTATGTGTTAATCCCTGCTTATTTGGGTGTTGGCTGGAGAAGTTGTATTTTTTTTGTTTCATTTTTAGCTTTTTTATTGTTTTATTTTGAATTGTGGGTAAATATTGTTTATTTTTATGTATCTCTTGATGGCTGATTTGTCTGAATGCCAAACTTCCAGGAATTCCTTACTGTTTTGGGGTTTTGCTTGATTCAGAATGCTCACAGTTTCCCAGTTGAAACTATTGTTGAGTCTGTCCACGTGTTATGAGATTAAAGAGTTTTCATCATGTTTTCTAAGGAGCGTGGTGGCTCATGAAGTTAGAACACTGGGCTGCCTCTTGTGTTCGAGACATTGCTGGGGGGGGGAGGCAGGGTGAGCTCCCATCGCACGTTCCAGCTGACCCAGCAGTTAGAAAGCAGGCAACTGTGAGTAGATTAATAGGTACCACTTCAGTGGGCACAACTTCAGAGGGACACAAAAGGAGCCTCCAACTGGGCGCCTCCCAGGCAACACTGATACCACTGGCAAATCCTTTCACCACAGAAGCATTTTGGTGCTTCTGACACAGGAAAAAAAAAGTCGTATTGTTAGTTGTTCATAAATGTGCTCTGCTAATCTACTTGTCTAAGTCACATAGTGGCTGTTATAGTTCTTATACTATAAGTTGTAGATAACTTCTATTTTTTCTTCTTCTTAAGATTACTTTGAAGGCTTTTGTTTGTGTGCTATGGTAATGCTGTGTGGTTGTAATATTTTCTTGGTTTCTGAAATATTTTTGATGTATGGTAGTGTTACCCTTTTTCATGGCATATGTTAATTATGCTGTACTGGGTTAAGTGGTCAGGCACTTTTGGATAAAGTTGCGTGAATATCCATTTTATTGGAAAATGTTGCATAAGTAGCCTATTGCCTTATTTTGGTGTATTGTGTTGCTGCAGTGCATTTGTGTTCATCTGAATAATGTTCTTACCCAGCTCTTTTGGAGGGAGGTTGGGTTGTTAGTTTAGTAATGGAGCACTTGTTTAATTTACATGGTTTTTCGATAGAAATTTCTAATTTGCCGCTATTTGATTTTGATTTTATTAAATTTGATTTTGATTTTATTAAATTTATACCCCGCCCTTCTCCCGGAGGACTCAGGGCGGCTTACAGCCAGTTTAAAACAATGGTACAGTACAATACAAAATTTAAAAAAGATTAAAAATAACTATTCAAATTTGGCCGCTTCTACTAAAAATTTTTTAATTTAAAACCCCTTTAAAATACCCCTAGGCCAGTCCTGCCTGCTGAAATAACCAGGTCTTAAGGGCGCGGCGGAAGGAGGGGAGATCCGGGATCACCCGGATCTCTGGGGGCAGCTCGTTCCAGAGGGTGGGTGCTCCGACAGAGAAGGCTCTCCCCTGGGGGTCGCCAGCCGACACTGTCTGGCTGACGGCACC
>NW_015388547.1:46078-65070 GCF_001527695.2 Protobothrops mucrosquamatus | reverse complement strand
CATTATTCTGGATTCCTCTATCTTAGTATACTTGACTAGGTGTGTGTGTGTGGTGTAGTACTACTGCCATGGATTCTTTTACTAGTTCTGGATCTATAGATAGATGTACAGGCTATTGTAAAGTTGAATAAACTACAATTTTGTTGTCTTCAATTTTTAGATCTTTGATTTTTTGGGAGACATTTCTTCTAAAAAAAAAAGAAGATGATGACTTTATGGTTTCATTCATTGAAACAACCAAGTTTAGAGAGTGCCAAGGACTACATAGTTCAATCTCGGGCTGCATATATTCTCTTCTGTTCACTTTAGAGTCAATGATTTTTGATATAGTCAAGATGTAGATAGCAAAGGAATGTATTTGGTTTACAGTTAAATTTAAGGCCAGATTAGAAAAGCCATATTTTTACTGGGTTGAGGATACCTCCAATCCATCAAAATTGTACTGGGTTTTCCAAATTCTATATTTATTATTCTTGCAAAAAGAAATTTAAAGGGATCTTCAAAGATTGCTTGACAAGAAATTTTTATGTATCTGACAGTCCCAGGTTTAATAGAGTTAAGAAATTACAGAAAAAAATTACAATAGAAAACAGTTAATGAGTTTGAGTTTCAATAAAAAGTTTGTAATGTAAGTGACATGCTTCTGTTTATTATTTTTTCTGGCTATGTATTATTTTTCACAATTAAAGATATATTGGACTAGGTGATGCCATCAAAATGAGAAATGTTGCTGAACAAGCAGGAAAAAAGAGCATTTCATTTACCCTGAATTTGGCCAGAGGAGCCCAATGAAAGTGACAAAGCTGCATGCCTAAATATAAACTCAGTATGTCAGAACGTAAACTTATACTCTCTACATAAATTCTATATATAAACTGAGTATAAACTCTTATACTCTATATCAGTGGTGGCGAACCTATGGCATGGGTGCCAGAGGCGCCACTCGGAGCCCTCTCTGTGGGCACACATGCCGTTGCCCCAGCCTCCCCTCCCCGTGACCCCCTCCTCTCCAGCAGCCCCCCTGAAGGAGAGTCGCTCCTGAGCGTGGCCCATGCGGAGCAGCGCAGCCAAGGACATGGCAGCCAGGCAGCGTAGACAAGACTCTGCCCTCACACCACATTGTGCACAGTTGATGCTGCAGGGCGCAGGCAGAGGGCGTGACCGCCATAGCACTGCTGGGCTGCCTGGGCGATCTGCGGTGGGCCCTGGAGGCAGTGAGTGTCCCGGCGGGGCGGGGGATGGGCAGAGCGGGGACGGGGCAGGGGGTGGAGCGGGGGCGGGGCCAGTTTTTGGGCACTCAGTCTCTAAAAGGTTCGCTATCAGTGTTCTATATACTCACAGTATACAGAAATTAGTTTGAATTATGGTTTTTATAGAATATGCGTAAATAATTTTTTTAAAATTAAAGTGACTTATAAAACAAAATTAAAATGCATTAGAGGTGGCTTGGATAGAAAAATATATAAAATAAGACCAGACTGGCATCAGTTTCAAGAAGAGAAAAAAGCTGTGTGCTTAGTGTGAAGAAAGTGTCAATATTGATTTGAGTTGGGAAAAAAATAATGAACTGTCAAGTTCCTCCCTGTGATCTATTTTATTTTTTGCATTATGATTTATCCATTTCTATTTTGCAAGTGAGCATTTACAGTATGTGCGCAAATAGTATCCTTAAATGCATTTAAAATGAATATATGATGAATAAAGCCAAGAAACAGAGATGAGGACCAAACCCTTAAGTTGGATACAACTGTACAGGGAAACCTTTATACCTCTCTCTCTATATATATATACATACACACACAGAGATACAGAGAGAGAGACAGACAGAGATCTAATCTTGTTTGAATTTTTATGCTTTTTGTTCTCCTGATTTGGTAAAGTACACCATTTTCTAAAACTATCTTTGTCTTATTTAATACAATTAACTGACTATACTGATCATCTGTTGGACTTTTTATTTAATTAGTTTATTAAATTTATATGCTACCCATCTCACTGTCAAGCCACTCTGGGCCACATACAAACATAAAAACAAAGGTACAAAACATTAAAACTTTATCTATTAAATTAAAAGATTAACTTAAAAAAGTAGAATACTGTGGGGTGGAATGGGATCTTCTTCCCAGCCCAATAAACACTCTCCAAATGGAGCCCCAGGCCAGTCAGTAGAGCCGGGTTTGAGGCTCTTATGGAAGGCCAAGAAGGTGGGGGTGTATCTCACCTCAAGGAGCATGATGTTCCTGAAAGTGGGAGCCACTGCAGAAAAGCCCCTTTTCCTGAACCCTAGGTGGTCATACCTCATCTAGAATATGGTGCTTAGCTCAGAAAATAACAGTTTTGGAAGGACACTGCTAAACTGGAATAAGTCCAAAGCAGAACAGCCAAGTTAAGGTGCTTTGGAAATTTTTTTTGTAAGGAACAGTTGTAGGCAATAGGCACATTTAAGTCTAAAGAAGAATAGACTGAAGATTTTATATCTGTCTCCAAGTATCTGAAGAAGTGTTATGTAGAACAGGACTTTTCAACCTTTTCACCCATTGTACCACTTTTAGGATATGGCACTATCCGAGTACCACCAATCGCTTAGCAAAGTGTCAAAAACTTGATGACCAAAAAAAAAAAAAGGAAAAAAGTGATAAAGTACAGGTAGTCCTCGACTTACAGCAGTTCGCTTAGTGACTGTTTGAAGTTACAATGGCACTGAAAAAAATGCCCCCCCAAGCCGCAGCCGAGCAAGACACCTGCCTGCCTGCCCAGCCGCGCTCTTCCTCCTGTCCGAGGTTTTCATTGTTGTGAGCATTTCTGTTGGGGATTGGCAGCGGGGGTGGGGTGGGGGGTGTTTGGTTTTTATTCCCCCCATCTGCTGGATTGTTGCAGCAGGTTTTGGTCACTTCACATGACCCTCGGACACTGTGACTGTCATAAATATGAATCAGTTGCCAAGCATCTGAATGTAAATCACAAGACCCTGGAGATGCTGCAACATTCCACCTGATCTGCGCTTCATCTGGGCTCAGCAGAAGTGCCAGGATCAGTGCTGCTTTCCAGCTGATTGGTGCATCTTCAGGGCTCAGCAGAAACACCAGGATCAGTGCCGAGCTCCAACTGGAGCCTGGCGCTGATCCTGGCACTTCCGTTGAGCCTTGACAGCCCTGCAGCTCCAGCCATCTCTCGCTCAGGCTTGTGCGGTGCTGCCACCGGTTCAGCTCATTCCCCTCCCCCGCTACCACTTTTCTAGGATGGTCGCGTACCACCTGCCAGATGCCAATGTACCACAGGTGCTACCCGTATCACTAGTTGAAAAGCCCTGATGTAGAAGATAGGGAGAACTGTTCATAGTTGTTCCAGAAAATGGAATAAGAAACAATGGTTTAAAGAAACAAGAAAGTAGATTTCACTTAGACGAGACATTATCTTATGGTACTTTTCCTATTCAACATTGAAACAGATTTTCTCTGTGTGGGAATTTTGAAATTTGGCTGAAGAGGATAGTAAACGCTGTGTGTGCTGTAATAATGGATTACTATGTAGGCAGGGGGTGGGCTAGATCAGTGGTTCTCAACCTTTTTAATGCCACGACCCCAACCAGTCGTAAGTCGAGGACTACCCAACCGGTCGTAAGTCGAGGACTTTCCCTGCCCGGGAGCGCCGCGCATGCATGGTTCCGCCCCCTGGGCCGGCCGAGGTGTAGCTGGCAAGTGGCAGAGACGGAGCAGGCCGACCACCAGCTGGCCCAGCTCAAGGGAGGTAAGGCACCCGCCGGAAAAGGGGAAAAAAATGGCGGACAGCCTTGCTTGGCGACCCCCGTGAAATGGTCGATCGACCCCAAATGGGGTTGCGACCCATAGGTTGAGAACCGCTGGGCTAGATGATCATCAAGGTATTTTTCCAAACCAGTGCTGTCATTCAATGAATCGTTTGCATGTGAAAAACACTGCATCATCTCAAAATCTCTGAGTTCATTTTTCTCCATTTCAAAGGAAACTAAACTGTAAAAAACTGGAGAGTTTCAGATAGTGTTCACAACGCTCAAGTCAAATAAATTCTTTCTTACGTGATAGTATCCACGTATTAATAAAAAAGAAATACAGAGTTTTGGTATTCACCTATTTATGAGATGTTTTGTAGTGGCAAAGAACGCCCAATGCGTTTTAATGTTTTCAATGTAAGTAAGATAGGGAGTATCACTTTTATTATAGTGCACTCAGTACAATGTTGTCATACAAACCAATATAATAAGATAGGTTGGTCCACTTGGGGCATTTATAATCCAAGATAAAATATTTGGAAAAGACAGAGGGGGAAAAGGTAAAAAAAGAAGAAGAAGAAGAAGAAGAAGTGTGTCCTTAGGGACTAAATAAAAATGAAAAGATGGTTGGAATGGGACGTTTGAATGAGTGATTTGAAATAATAGGGAAAAGTGATACTATTTTCATGGAAGAAATTTTAGAAATAAGGTACAGAAAGGGACAGTGGGCTGTCATATAGGATGAAAATGTTAAAAATAGGGTAAAGTTGAAAAATAAAGCTAACTTAAAAAGAAATCTTTTGTTCAATGGAAAACAGTAAAAGAATTTGGAAAGTTTAACTATGTGCCCAGATCTATATTTAAATTGTCGATGCTATAAAATAGCACAGTATTATTTGCAGAGACTTTCTGGCAGAGGGATGTGCGAGCGTGCCATTTGGGAGCCCATCAGAACAGCATTCAACCCTGCTTCAAAAACAAAAAAGATGAGTGGCTTGGGTGAAGAAAGAGCAGGGCAGGGGAGAGAATCAAGTGGCTTTGTTGAAACTATCTTTAGAGGCATGCACTGCTCTTAATATTTTGGCATTAACTTCAATAGAGGAAAATTCATTTATAAAATAAAACCTTTCACAATGTAGTATTCTGTGTCTTTTGCACATTTTATAAGCTAGTGCAGGGGTAGGTATCCTTGGGCTCTTTTATGACTCGTGGACTTCAACTCCCAGAATTCCTGAGCCAGCATAAAAGTCATAAAAGAGCGAAGGTTGCCTACCCCAGAGAAAATGCAACTTGAATAGAAAACTGTATGAATTACAACTTTGAGCCAATTGTCCTTTTCTTTTAGCAATTTAAAGTACTATGTATTATTTTCTTTTCTACCAATATTTAATTGAGTAAAATTTATATCAAGGGGATAGAGATAGCTGCTATTATTATCTTTACCAGAATTTTTAAAAACCCAAATATTGGATTATGTTGGCATTACTGAATCTTTTAATTTTTCATTTTTTATTGTTGCAGGATTGTGTAAAATGAAACTAGAATAGATTAAAAAGCTTATTTGAAAGCTTTTTAATCTTTTATTTTATTTCTGCATATATTAAAAATACTATATAGTTCAATTTTGTCACGTTCACTGGTTCTTATGATTTAACTCCTTGAAAGCTATGAAGAAGTAATGAAAGAAATTACCTGTCTTAAACTGATAGATGCTTTCTATGAGCTACTTCTATTTTAGTGCCCTTTAAATTCAAACATGAGAAAATTGCAGAAATTTACAATTCAATGTGTGTTTCATCAGGGAGGAATTCACAGATTGTTTTGACACCCAGTTACAAATTCAGCATGAAGATGGACGGCTCATGAAATTTGCAGCTGCTGATTGAATTTATATTTCCATAAAGCCCATCAACAGTAGCAGCCTGAAGGGAAGTGTTGGGGGGGAAATGACAAAAAATGTGAGGCTAGCATTTTTCTTCAGAGTTATAATGACAAATTACTTGTAATAAGGTCTTACACAGACCAGGATTAAACGAAAAATATAGGCAGCCAGAAGGGAATTATTTCTTTCCTCCCCCCCCCCCATTGATTTGAACTAAAACTATCTAGAGCTGATATCTAAATATATGTTTAGTCATCTGCAGGATATGCTAAATGCAGCCACAAATCAGAACCATTCTCACCTTAGAAAAAAAAAAGGAAGCATTTGCAGGTAATTATAGAGAATTTGTCATACAGATAATCTTATTTTATAATAATGTCCTGTGTTTGAAGATGAATGTTATACTCACACAAAAGTAGGCCATCTTCATAGGAATCCTTTCTTCCCCCCCCTCCCATGGTGCCCCCCCCATCATCTTCCTTTTCTTACCCCCATCGTCTTCCTTTCAGCTCTGAAATTGGTTTTCAGGGAAGCTGAAGGGGAAGCTTATTTAAAACCTGTAAACAAAAAAGAGGTTACTTTGATGTTCAAATACTAATAAAGCAATTAGTGAAATAAAACTAATTGTACAGATTTATTCATGCTTTGAAATAACATTTACAAACTGGTTTCTATAGAGGAAAAGGAAAATGTTTGCAAATGTTTTATTAGGTATTAGGCATTAGTGTGGCTATAATATTGTAGTTGCTATACTTAAGAGAAAACAACTTCCTTCATTTCAATCTTTCCAAAAACTATGTATCTCAAGACATTTTAGGATACAGGAATTAGATTTCATTCTTTATCAAAAGTACATGTATATTCATGCATAACAAGAAGTTACAGGTAGTCCTCGACTTATGACCACAATTGAGCCCAATATTTCTGTTGCTAAGTGAGATATTTGTTAACTGAATTTTGCCCCATTTTACAATCTTTGTTTCCACAGCTGTTAAGTGAATCACTGCAGTTGTTAAGTTAATAACATGGTTGTTAAGTGAATCTGGTTTCCCCTATCTTTGCTTTCTGCCTTCATCCTTATATTTGTCAACTATTAATTTGTAGACTTTCCTTAGTCATTAGCCCTTCTTTCCATTTCCAATCAGTATTCTTCTTTCTCTTCATCTCGGTTATGAGATGCCTATTCTTTATATGTATAGTTTTGTTATTGTATTATTGCCCTATCTTTAATGCTCTTTTCAAACAGTACCAGCTGGCTACAATGCCTTTGCCTCTATAGTTTTCTTCCCATGTAATCTTCTTTACTATTTTTGTTGATGTTGATGTTCCCAATCAATCAATCAATCAGCAAATAAATACTAGTTTTAAAGAAGTATGAGCATCACGGAGACCTCATTTGTAGTGCTTTACAACAAACTATTTGCAGCTTCTAAATACCTCAAGATGATTTAATTTGGGCCTGATTTTTCAGATTAAGGATAAGAGAATTTGTACTTTGCACTTGCAGAGGTAGTTTTACACACCCATTTTTATTCCCACCCATAACTCCCCATTATATAAAATTGTTTTATACTGATCTGGGGAGAAAATAGATTGCCTATTCTATAAAGAAGGAAGAGAGTCTAGCAGCCACCCTCATTATATTTGTCATAGAAGCGGATCCACATTTCACTATACAGTGGTACCTTGGTACTCAAGGCATTAATTGATTCTGGGAGGCATGATGGGTACCAGAAATGATGAGAATCAAATATATTTTCCCATAAGAAATAATAATAATAATAGTAATAGTAGTAGTAGTAGTAGTAGTAGTAGTAATAATAATAATAATAATAATAATAATAATAATAATAATAATAATAATGTGAGTCACAAGGCAATCAACACTGACAAGTTCTAACTTGTGCGTTGATACCAAACAAACAATGAGTACTAGGACAAACGTTTTGCATAAAAATGCATTGAACACCAAATTTGATGAGTTTCAAAGCAGTTGATTACCAAGATACCATTGAACTATGTATAGTGTATATACATAGTATATGTATGTACCGTTTTCCCCTGAAAATAAGATCGGGTCTTATTTTTTTTGCCTCCAAAAGAGGCACCAGGTCTTATTTTTTGGGGGGGGGTCTTTTATACTCATGTCCGGCACCAACAGCCTTGCCCAGCTGGCCCACTTCTGTGGCCGAAGGAGCAGCTTCATTCTGCAGCTGGGAATGGAACTTCAGCTTGCATTTTGCAGTCAGGCCTTTCCGGAAGGCCACTTCAGCCGAGAACCGAGTTCGGTTCTCAACTGCAGTGGCCTTCCGGAAAGGCCTGTGCTGAGAAATGCAGGCCTGGCTGCAGAAGACGCCGCAGAAGAAGTGGGCCTGTCAGGAGAGGCCTGGCTGCAAGATAAGTGGGTGCAGGATGCGTGGGGCAGCTCCACCCCCCACCCCTGCCCTAGCTTGATTTTTAGGTGTGTGCCTTGCCCCCAAACTAGGGCTTATTTTTGGGGTAGGGCTTACTTTCTGGGAAACATGGTATATACTATTTCATGCTATGATACTCAAGTTATTGGAAAAATACTATAAAAGTATTTCTATATCAGTTCCAACACTGAAGAAAATATATGGAATCATTCTAAATAATCCACAATTTCTCCCCCTTGAAACAGGTCAGAACATTAAAGAGAGAAGAATTGTGAAAGCTGTGGATCTAAAAGAATACCAGTATGAATCTGGAGCCATTCCAACCCAGTGGGAAGGTAAGACTTTATTGGCATTGTTGGCTTACTGACCTCCATCTCTCCCAGGTTGTACAGAAAAGACACAAGACAACATTTCTAGCCTCACCCTTACTAACATAAGAATTCTTAAGAGGGCATGACTTTGTCTTTCTTGACATTTGTCTCTTCAGTTTGTCCAGACATCATTTCTCTTGTACAGAGCTATACCATTTTAATAGATATCCCCCCCCCCCGAAAAATGGAACTTGCAGAGAGGTATGAACATGATCCATAAGCCTAGATTCAAACTCAGTTCTAAAGTATTGGCTTTACTTTAAAACAAGTTAATGTAATGTCTGAAAGTTGGATAGAAAAATGCACATTTTTGAGTACATTTTGAAGTAAGAAAAGCAGTTTTGATTGAATGGCTCTTGACAAGTATGCATGTAAGCTAAACATCTTTTTAGACGATTTTCCTAAGATTAGGATATGTTTGCACATCTAAGTGTCAACGCTGCTAACATCGGACATTCTTGCTTTGACAACAGATGGAAATGTAGCTATCTTTTCTCTTTCGCTTTTAGAGTTAGTTGATGCTAGGAGGGGGGATGTGGATGAGAGTCCAGTTAGTCATAACAATAATAACTCAGCCGTGGGAATCCAAGGTTATTGCGCCCAGAGTTGATAAAGATTTGGCGGGCTGGAGAACTGGGGAGAAAGCCCATGCTTCAAGCTAATTGGGGAATATGATTTATGACAGTTAATTGGTGGAGGGAATTGTGCTTTGCAATTTTGTGCCCAGGGGAGGGGAACTCAGTTTTTGGCTTTAACTATGTAGTGCCGATACTTTGTTTCTCGAATAAAAGATTCTTTAAGGTAAACAATGCCTCAAAGTTCTTTTGAAGAGTTTCATCTGTCGGAACCATGACACTAAGATTCTTATTATTTAGGAAATAAACTATGTGTGGCAAGATATACTTTTAGTTGCATTTGCATTTTTAACACAACACTTAAGCATCCTTATAATCACTATAGCATTTTCTCTCCTTTGTGATTATTGCGGCACTGAATTGGAAGGATTTGTGAAGAGCATAGAAATAAAGTGTTATGAATAAGCTGTAGTCTCTTTTTTTCTTTAAATACAACTCCTTTTAAGGAACGTGGAGAAAATGTTCAGAGTGCTTTGTTTTCACTTCCATTATTTAGACAAAGAAGGTGTGCAATATATTTTTGTTTGTGACAAAGAGAACAGATAAGAACCCAGGTGCTTAAACACGAAGAGCAACTTTAACTAGATTTTTTTACTTAACATTTCAACTGCTAAATGTTTCAGTTTAGAGACTGTGTTGTAAAAAAATTGAAGACCACATTTTGCTTCTCCTGTAAGAGAAGTTTGGGTTTTAATGGCTTCAGCATTTATATAACTTTGTGTTCAAAACATTATTTCACTACCTCAGTTCCAATAAATGAAGATATTTGTTCCAGTTTTAAAAAAGCTTCCCTTTATAAAACTGTAGGAATTTATCTTTTTCCATTCTTCCGAATGTGGAGTGTCCATTACAGTTTACATGCATTACAGAGTTTCACCTTTTTGCATATAACATATATTACAGGAACCTGTGGTTGCACATGTTTATGGATGAAATTCTTTTTAATTTTTGTGTATTTCTTTAATGGCGTAAGCATCTTGAGAATTTAATGAATAGAAAAGCATGCTATAAATTGAAGGAATAATCTGGGGGCATATTTCATATCTAGTACAGACACACTATGTACAAACAAAAAATTTGCAAACATTCCCTTCAATTGATTAGTTTAGAAGACTTTTCTCAAGCTTAATTATGATAGGAGACCTTTTAAGCAGCATTTAATTTACAGGCCAGAGGATTCCCATTACTAAGTAAATAACTAAGTTTATAGTTGTACTGTAACCACAAGTCATAACATATAACGTGCCATAAAATAAAATAAAATAAAATAAAATAACCATAGAATAGAATATTAGTAGTTCACAGGTTAGACCTGATGCAGAAAGCTTGAGTTTCGGTGTTTCTCAGAATGAGGTAGCATTTTATAACTATTTTACAGATTTTTTCATGCACATTTTGCCCAGTAAAGCTTGAAATATAATATTATTAGAAACTCTTTTCCTTCTCCTTATTCATATTCTGTAAAGATGGGAAAGAATACATTTAAACAGTATGACTGCATTGTTGCTCATACATAGCAAGACTTTCTTGATAGATAATAGCCAACCACAGTACTGAATTCTTGAAAGACTATAGGATTCATCTTTCTGCTTGGGATGAACAGAAATTAACATAGGATGTTTACTTCAATTGATGATTATTATTACTTTGTATTTTTGTATTTTCCTTGTATATGTGCTATAAAATGTGGGTATATTTTACCAACACTCTCAAGTAAAAATAAGCTGATGGTTTTTGCCCAACCCCTACAAAACTCCCAATTCCCATCAGAAGTTTGAACGTGAGTATTCCTTATTCAGACCAGGAACATAACAACAGAGGATTAGGAATGCTTTTACTTACATATCTAGGGAACATCCATATTTACTTTACCTAGGTTTCTTTTTAAGAGAAATTGCAAGGCATTTTTTTTTGGTATAGAAAGTGGTCATAACCTTTACATTTACTTTAATTCTCAGTGGGTGTTGATTGTATCTGAAGATAGAAGGTGCTATATCCATTTTCCATATTGTTAGTCTTTATGAAAAATATAGTGACTTTCAATGTGTTTGAAGATATAAGCATTTGTGTTTTTCATACTGTATTTTACAGTCTGTGTTCAAGTTGGTCCCTCTTTGTTTAATGAGTAACATTTAGTGATTAATCGGAGTTTTAATTTGCATGCCCACTTTTATGCTTATTACAATGCGCTATATGCCACTAGTAGTCTTAAAGTTCAATGAAAATCTCATGCATACTAATGAGAATGCAGATGAGCACTGAAATGAAAGAATGCTAAGGTCTCAAGATATGAAATACCCAGCTTATCTTGCTACATTCTGCTTAGAAAATGGTAGCATTATCATGAACACATGCTGCAGATAGCTATACCATATTTATAATTAAAGACAACTGTTTAATTAGATGACTTGAACTATACTGGATTAACAAAACTGGGAGAGAAAGTTGTAAAATTGGACTCTGTATGTTTCTACATTTTCTTTGTTCATTTTGGGTGGGAGGGTACTGTTTCACTTAGAAATTATTTTGGCTGCAGTTCCATGAAAGTGCTTTGTTTGTTAGGATAGAACTGTTTTTTCTAAAAACAGATGACACATTGGCTATGTTTCAAAATTTGAAGAACAAGGGACAGATCAACTAACAATTACTAAAATTAGGTCTGCTTTCATTCCCCCCCCCTAAACTGAAGTAGAGATTTCTTGTACAATTCACATACTGTAGTAGAAATTCTTTGAGAATTACTAACTTCCAATAAAAGCATTGGATTTATTCAGGGGTGGTGGTTATTATTTTAGTGGATTATATAGACTAACAATGAGTGCACCGTTGGAAGAACTGAAGGAACAAGTTAAGAATAAACAATCATGGAGAAAATCTATGTGGTCGCTAGGAGTAAAAAATGACTTGATGACACATAATCAAGTTTAAGTATACTGAGTAGTACATATTGGGATGCTATGTTTTTGAAGAATAAGGAAGCAAAGAAATTGTGAGGTTAGTTCTTGTTATAATTAAATTGCATGATTATTCATTTTTAGGTTCATTCATAGCTGATTGTGAAAAATGTGTGAGTTAATATAAGAGAAATCAACAGTAAAAATAGCCATCCATATTGCTCTGGTGTTGGGCCTAGTATGCAAACCATTTATTTATCACTTCCTTGTCTTATTTTATGATGATAATCTTCAGTTTCGCTGTCTATTTCCCAGGAGAAATGCAGTTCGTGGGGATAAGAAAAAAAATTGGTGATCTAAACCATACAATATTTTATTAAAGGAATTTATTGTGAACTCTTTGCTTTCTTTTAAAATAATCTTCCAAGTCCATCTTATTCAGATTGGCATTTTTAAGTCGGAACAAATTAAAATAATTTGGATTAATAAAATACATTTTAATATTTTTTTGGAAAAATGGAAGAGAATTATTTATATATATTTTTTTACAAAGCTCTGCTTCAGTGCTTCAGTCTTGGTCTTTTTAAACAACATCATCGCTTCCTAAGCAGATAATTATCATTTTTAGGATTGCTTTATATCCTGCTTAAAAAAAAAAACAATTTAAAAACATAGTTTCCTGGTATATTTACAACTGGAAATTGTAGTTTAAAAAGTCTAGGATAGAAACAAAGTATTGCATATTTATTACTTCAGCTATACTCAAGTCTTTAAATTAAAGCAGCTTTAATCAAACAACGAATCAGCGAACACCTACAGGCAAACAAAGTCATTACTAAAAGCCAACACGGGTTTGTCAAAAACAGATCATGCCAAATCTTATTGCATTCTTTGACCAAGTGACAAAATTAGTGAACCAGAGGAATGCTGTGGATATAATTTACTTGGACTTCAGTAAGGCATTTGACAAAGTAGATCACAACCTACTACTTGATAAGATAGAAAAATGCGGGTTAGACAGCATCACCACCAGATGGATCCGTAGCTGGCTGACCGGCCGTACTCAGCGTGTGGTCCTCAATGGAACCGCATCTACATGGAGGGAAGTGTGTAGTGGGGTGTCCCAGGGCTCTGTTCTGGGCCCAGTGCTCTTCAACATCTTCATCAACAATCTGGACAAGGGGATAGATGGGGAACTCATCAAATTTGCAGACGACACCAAGCTGGCAGGAATAGCCAACACTCCAGTAGACAGGCTTAGGATACAGGAGGATCTGGACAGACTTCAACACTGGGCGCTATCTAACAAAATGAAATTCAATGGTGAAAAAAGTAAGGTTCTACATTTAGGCAAGAAAAACCAAATGTACAGGTATAGTAAAGGGGGTTCCTTGCTCAATAGTAGTAACTGTGAGAGGGATCTCAGAGTCCTAGTGGACAATCATTTAAATATGAGCCAGCAGTGTGCTGCAGCTGCCAAAAAAGCCGACACAGTGCTAGGCTGCATTAACAGAGGGATAGAATCAAGATCACGTGAAGTATTAATACCACTTTACAATGCCTTGGTAAGGCCACACTTGGAATACTGCATCCAGTTTTGGTCACCACGATGTAAAAAAGATGTTGAGATTCTAGAAAGAGTACAGAGAAGAGCAACAAAGATGATTAGGGGACTGTAGGCTAAAGCATATAAGGAACAGTTGCTGGAATTGGGTATGTCTAGTTTAACGAAGAGAAGGACAAGGGGGGACCTGATAGCAGTGTTCCAATATCTCAGGGGCTGCCACAAAGAAGAGGGAGTCAAGCTATTTTCCAAAGCGCCTGAAGGCAGGACAAGAAGCAACGGGTGGAAACTAACCAAAGAGAGAAGCAACCTAGAACTAAGGAGAAACTTCCGGACAGTTAGAACAATTAACCAATGGAACAACCTGCCTCCAGAAGCGGTGAATGCGCCAACACTGGACGTTTTTAAGAAGAAACTGGACAGCCATTTGTCTGAAATGGTATAGGGTTTCCTGCCTGAGCAGGGGGTTGGACTAGATGACCTCCAAGGTCCCTTCCAACTTTATTATTATTATTATTATTATTATCATCATCATCATCATCATTATTATTATTATTATTTTTATTTTTATTATTATTATTATTATCTTTAATGCAAAAAATAGAAAAATATTAAAGATGAAAATATTCACGCATACAAATTTTCAGAGTGAGCAGAGATACTTTGGATCTGGCATGGCACTTCATGAAACCAATCATCAATTGCTTGAGTTACATAAACTTTTTAAAAATTAAAACAGATGTTTTTCTAAACCTGTATAGTTACTGTGTGAGCCTAGGAAAAGGCACAGCTTATTTAAAGAGCTGCTGATAAATACAATGAAGTTCTCCCTGCCAACTCCAAGATACCTGAGCCTGTTTGGATCCAAATACTGCACACCACTAGTACTCATGTATAAATTGCAGGTACGAAAACAAAAAAAATACTACTCAGTGTGCCTAAGAGTACAGAGAACAGCAACAAAGATAATTAGGGGACTGGAGGCTAAAGCATACAGTATAAGGAACAGTTGCTGGAATTGGGTATATCAAGTTTAATGAAGATAAGGACTAGGGGTGACATGATAGTAGTGTTCCAATATCTCAGGGGTTGCTACAAAGAAGAGGTAGTCAAGCTATTCTCCAAAGCACCTGAAGGCAGTACAAGAAGCAACGGATGGAAACTAATCAAAGAGAGAAGCAACCTAGAAATCAGAAGAAATTTCCTGACAGTTAGAACAATTAATCAGTGGAACAACCTGCCTCCAGAAGTTGTGAATGCTCCAACACTGGAAGTTTTTAAGAAAGACTGGATAGCCATTTGTCTGAAATGGTATAGGGTTTCCTGCCTGAGCAGGGGGTTGGACTAGAAAACCAACTCTGGTCCCTTCCAACTCTGTTATTTTACTCTACTCTAACATGAAAGGCTATAAGAAAAGTGCAATCTGCCTCCAGAAATTGTGAATGCTCCATTCCAACACAGGAATTTTTTAAGAAGAGACTGGACAACCATTTGTTTGAAATGGTGTAGGGCAGGGGTAGTCAACCTTGACTCTTTTATGACTCGTGGACTTCAACTCCCAGAATTCCTGAGCCAGCCATGCTGGCTCAGGAATTCTGGGAGTTGAAGTCCACGAGTCATAAAAGAGCCAAGGTTGACTACCTCTGGTATAGGGTTTCCTACCTGAGCAGGGGGTTGAACTAAATGACCTCCAAGGTTGTTGTTGTTGTTGTTGTTCTTCCTTCTTCCTTCAATGCTGTTCACTGTATTTCTCTATATCTTTTGGTCTCTACAAACTCTTTGTTTCCTCAAGTAAACATACTTCATACATTGCCTTCTCGTTTACCCCTTTTTCAGAAACCACAACGTGTTCTATCTTCCCCTTTCTCTTGACTGATTCACACTTTTCTGTGTTTCTTGTCTGAGTTAATTGTCTTTCATTCTGTCTGTACGATCAACCAGTGTACTATTTTCATAATTTCTATCCAATTCTTCTCCCATCCATTCTTCACCCTGTTTCTTCTTGTTTTATCATGCTTGCATCTTAAGAAATCTAACAACACCCAGTTCTCATGTCCATATGTTAGGCAGGCAGAAATACATTCTAGTACACAACTATTTTCACTTCTTTCAACTAAGATTCATTCCTTGCAATAGGCTACGTTCTCCCATCTGCCTTTGTTGGAGATTACATCATTTCTTTGCACCAGCCTTTTCGCCCACTAGAGCAAATGGTAAGAGACAAAAGAAGGAAAGGATTTTCACACATTGTCTTTTTATCTGCTGCTTATGTTCCTTTTGTTTGCTAAATTCACTCTCTTACCTCCTCACTCATAGTATTTCCTTTTGTACTTTTATTTCTGGGCTCATTCCTGGAAGGAGGGAAAAATAACTATTTGGAGGGCTTCTAGGATTCCAGCTCCTTTGTCCAACTGTCCTTGGTGACTCCTGTCCTATTTTTTTAAAATGCATTTTTTCCACCAATCTTCTTTGGTTCTGCTTGATCTCCAATTGCAGAGACCTCCTCTTTGATACACACATTATTACCAGTCCATGCCATACAAAAACAACTCCAGGAGCCTTTAACAACCTCATCCTCCATTACTTTATGCTAATGCACTTTTATACATTTACAGCTAGAAGGCAGGTGTTTTAATTAAGCCCAAAGCTTCTCAATATCCATGTGACTGATGTTGATTTTGGCTCACAGAAAAAACCTTTAGCCTTCAGTCCATTGTATTATCCCAAGTTCATCAGTCTATAATGGTCTAAGCCTATACTTTGCAGCCAAGACAACTATATTGTGGATATTGGTTTTTCTTCTCCGCATCTTAATTTGTCTGAATTATTTATGTACTCTACTTATGTTCAGGAGCAAATCCTCCAACATGAGCTTCTGCAAATTCAGATTCCAAATAATATTTCCAGAAGAATTTGTACATCTTAAAATTTACCATCTATTTATACATATTTAGTACATATTCTACCAAGGAACACAAATTCATCTGTTTGCTCTAGTTTTCCATCATTATGCTGGTGTATATTTCATTTTTCCTGTCAACATAAGTACTTTGTGTTACTTGCAATTTTTAGATCAGTATGCCTCACTACAGATCATTTAGGTCCAAACAATATACCATCATCTGCATACAAAAGGATACAGACATCAGCATACTCCAAAGGTCACCATTGATGTATCTTATTTAACTACATTTTTTTTTTTCAATATAAAATTTTTTTTATTGTTTTTATCATAAAAGAAGAAATACATCACAGGTATTACACAATGATTTATCCCATCCCCCCACCCCCCGGACTTCCCAAACCAAACCTAGGCTAACATTCAAATACAAGTAAACAAATATTAATATCTCTAACTCCAAACTCTAAACTTAAACAATCCATCTCCTCCGTGTTAATAAAAATTATTCATTTANAAATGGTATAGGGTTTCCTGCCTGAGCAGGGGGTTGGACTAGAAAACCAACTCTGGTCCCTTCCAACTCTGTTATTTTACTCTACTCTAACATGAAAGGCTATAAGAAAAGTGCAATCTGCCTCCAGAAATTGTGAATGCTCCATTCCAACACAGGAATTTTTTAAGAAGAGACTGGACAACCATTTGTTTGAAATGGTATAGGGCAGGGGTAGTCAACCTTGACTCTTTTATGACTCGTGGACTTCAACTCCCAGAATTCCTGAGCCAGCCATGCTGGCTCAGGAATTCTGGGAGTTGAAGTCCACGAGTCATAAAAGAGCCAAGGTTGACTACCTCTGGTATAGGGTTTCCTACCTGAGCAGGGGGTTGAACTAAATGACCTCCAAGGTTGTTGTTGTTGTTGTTCTTCCTTCTTCCTTCAATGCTGTTCACTGTATTTCTCTATATCTTTTGGTCTCTACAAACTCTTTGTTTCCTCAAGTAAACATACTTCATACATTGCCTTCTCGTTTACCCCTTTTTCAGAAACCACAACGTGTCCTATCTTCCCCTTTCTCTTGACTGATTCACACTTTTCTGTGTTTCTTGTCTGAGTTAATTGTCTTTCACTCTGTCTGTACGATCAACCAGTGTACTATTTTCATAATTTCTATCCAATTCTTCTCCCATCCATTCTTCACCCTGTTTCTTCTTGTTTTATCATGCTTGCATCTTAAGAAATCTAACAACACCCAGTTCTCATGTCCATATGTCAGGCAGGCAGAAATACATTCTAGTACACAACTATTTTCACTTCTTTCAACTAAGATTCATTCCTTGCAATAGGCTACGTTCTCCCATCTGCCTTTGTTGGAGATTACATCATCTCTTTGCACCAGCCTTTTCGCCCACTAGAGCAAATGGTAAGAGACAAAAGAAGGAAAGGATTTTCACACATTGTCTTTTTATCTGCTGCTTATGTTCCTTTTGTTTGCTAAATTCACTCTCTTGCTTCCTCACTCATAGTATTTCCTTTTGTACTTTTATTTCTGGGCTCATTCCTGGAAGGAGGGAAAAATAACTATTTGGAGGGCTTCTAGGATTCCAGCTCCTTTGTCCAACTGTCCTTGTTGACTCCTGTCCTATTTTAAAAAAATGCATTTTTTCCCACCAACCTTCTTTGGTTCTGCTTGATCTCCAATTGCAGAGACCTCCTCTTTGATACACACATTATTACCAGTCCATGCCATACAAAAACAACTCCAGGAGCCTTTAACAACCTCATCCTCCATTACTTTATGCTAATGCACTTTTATACATTTACAGCTAGAAGGGAGGCGTTTTAATTAAGCCCAAAGCTTCTCAATATCCATGTGACTGATGTTGATTTTGGCTCACAGAAAAAACCTTTAGCCTTCAGTCCATTGTATTATCCCAAGTTCATCAGTCTATAATGGTCTAAGCTTATACTTTGCAGCCAAGACAACTATATTGTGGATATTGGTTTTTCTTCTCAGCATCTTAATTTGTCTGAATTATTTATGTACTCTACTTATGTTCAGGAGCAAATCCTCCAACATGAGCTTCTGCAAATTCAGATTCCAAATAATATTTCCAGAAGAATTTGTACATCTTAAAATTTACCATCTATTTATACATATTTAGTACATATTCTACCAAGGAACACAAATTCATCTGTTTGCTCTAGTTTTCCATCATTATGCTGGTGTATATTTCATTTTTCCTGTCAACATAAGTACTTTGTGTTACTTGCAATTTTTAGATCAGTATGCCTCACTACAGATCATTTAGGTCCAAACAATATACCATCATCTGCATACAAAAGGATACAGACATCAGCATACTCCAAAGGTCACCATTGATGTATCTTATTTAACTACATTTTTAAGACTGTAAAAAATAAAGCAAAGCATAGTCAGGAGGTGGTGACAGGAATAATTAAATGTTTGGAAATGTAAGATCAACAAAAAGAAATAGCCAACTGTGTAGAGGTCCAATACTAGTTTTGCTATAACATTACTTATAACTATGATCTGATAAGCAAATTCATCTACATCAGTTTTTAC
>NW_015388547.1:5342-45756 GCF_001527695.2 Protobothrops mucrosquamatus | reverse complement strand
CTTATTTAACTACATTTTTAAGACTGTAAAAAATAAAGCAAAGCATAGTCAGGAGGTGGTGACAGGAATAATTAAATGTTTGGAAATGTAAGATCAACAAAAAGAAATAGCCAACTGTGTAGAGGTCCAATACTAGTTTTGCTATAACATTACTTATAACTATGATCTGATAAGCAAATTCATCTACATCAGTTTTTACCATAATCTTAGGAAAGCAAAGAATATATGTCTGCTTGTTTAACTAAAAGTTGAAGCTATTTTCCAGAATAACCCTGAAATGAAAAGATCAAGTTAATTCATTCCACTAGGGCCCAGTTCTGTTGTCTTGAGTAAAAGAGGCAGGCTCAGTGTAGCAATCTATTGTACTTTAACACCAGAAAGTTAATAAAACAGATCCAAAGATATTTTTTACTGTTATGACTCAATCACAGACTTAACCTCTTTTACATACTATGTATATTAATATCCTTCCTTATCTCATGTCAGGATGCCTTAGCTTTCTAATGAGATATCTAGGCTGTTTATCTGTTAATCTTAT
This sequence comes from Protobothrops mucrosquamatus, assembly GCF_001527695.2. Lineage (NCBI taxonomy): Eukaryota > Metazoa > Chordata > Lepidosauria > Squamata > Viperidae > Protobothrops > Protobothrops mucrosquamatus. The sequence goes on along the minus strand of NW_015388547.1, from coordinate 45,218 downwards.
AAAGAAGAAACAATGGCTATAAAATGCCTTTCACTCTGAGAGGTCAAAAAAAAAAAAAAGGATTTAGATTGCTCCAGATTTAAAGACTGCTACAAGGGGTGGGGAAATTGAATGGTTAACCTGAGAGACTCTGTCTTAACTTTTTGGTTAGAAAGAGTAGTGAGGAACTTGAAACAAACTGAGGGTTCTTTTTTATTGTCCTAGATCCAAAAAATAAAACAGTTCATACTGAGTGCTGCTCATCACCAAACCTACAGTAAAGTTGGTCAAAATTTGAACGTTAGTTTTTGGTAATGAAAAATGTTAAAACAGTTAAATAGAAATAAGCATGCTTCTCTTTGTCTGCACATTTTTTAAAATTTAAATTAAAACATGTAAATGGATGGTGGGTAGTAGTCATCAGGGACTACTACCACCATATACATTTTAGAGACTTTGAGGCAAACAATGAGTAAGCAAGCACTTGTTTCCAACTCATATTGGTCCATTGAGGAGAAAATCCAAACATTTTGAGTTTTGTTCTATAAGAATACAAAACATTTGTTATATTCTGATGGAATATTTCTAATAGGGCTGATTTATTCTGGGTTTAAAATGGTTTGTTTTTTAATTTAGGATTTTATAATGTTGCTTCTATGGCCGTTTTAAAATTAGTGCTAAATTTACTGATGATAATGAAATGATGTTACTGTTGGTTAATCTTTTCATAATTTTTTTATATAGGTAGTTCTCAATTTACAACCATTTATTTAGTGACCATTTTAAGATCTAATGGCAAAATGATTTATGACTGGTCCTGGTCCTTGCACTTACAACCATCACAGCATCAAAATTCAGGCACTTGATAACCAGCAAAGTTGCTGCATTCTGAGGTCATGTGATTGTGGTGAGATGGGCAGCAAACAAATTTAATAATAATTTGCAACTTTTCCAGCCAGCTTCCAACAAGCAAAGTCAATGGAGGAAGCTGGATTTGCATAACAATCACATGATTTGCTTAATAATTGCAATGATTCACTTAACAACCATGGCATAAGAGATTGTAAAATCAGCCGCAACTCAACAACCACCTTGCTTAGCAATGGAAATTCTGGTCCTAATTGTGACCGTAAGTCAAGGACTACTTAGAAAAGTTAAAAATAACTTAACTTAAATAACTTTTTAAAAAGTTATTTGGAAAGGCAGCTTATAAATTCATAAAATATTGCTGATATAGTTATCAGAATAAATATAAGAATGCGAAATATTTGATATTTTTTGTTTTTAATTTTCTTAGCATGGATGAAGAAAAGAAGAAACAATCCACCCACACTTGAGGTAAGATGTGTTATTACATACTGTGTAAATTGTTTAAACTCTATTTTTATTATGTCCCAGGCTAAACTTCCAGCCTTTTCACTCAGGCTTTTGTCCATTGCTATCATCCCAGTGTGGTTGTTCAATTTTAATTGGAACAATAAAGATATTTCTCTGGCTTCTCTACCTATGTCTGTCTCTTGAGGGCCCCCAAAGTGTTTCGTTAATCAGACACATGACACATATATTATTGCCTGTAATTCTGGGTTGTTGGTTTTTTTTGCTGAATTTTCCCAAGTTCTTCTTCAAGTCCCTTAAAGCTAGAAATGGCTGGAATACCTAAGTGACATTCTTTCCATCTTACAGTTAATGGTAACACTGCTACTTCTTTGCCAGATACTTTTGTCCCAAAAGACTTGGAGAAAAGTGGTGCTGGAATATATAGGAAGTGTGTGTTTGTGTGTGTGTGTGTGTTGCTGTTGTTGTTGCTGCTGAACTTGAAGCATAAGTGATCTTAAAATCTGAATAGTGGACCTACTCCAAAGAAATTACCTATTCCTTTCCCTGCCTCCTTCTCTAAGGCATGTGTAAATCTGTGTGGCAGGTCATTTGTATCTTGATATTATTATTAAGACATTTTTTTCTAAAATGGCTGCCAGATAGATTGATTTGGTTTCTGTATTAGACAGCCTCTGACAACACCTGCTGATACAGTAAATGCTCTTTGACAGCTATTGAAGGGAGGGGTGCTTTTGACCATATTTCTTATTGAAATTGTTCTATAGCAAATCTCCCTGCCCACATCTTTCGTTGAGGCAAATGACAAATTATCCTTCCCCACTTCCCGCTTTTTTGGGAGGTGTGCAAAGAATTTGAAATGTCAGTTAACTGTATTTTATTGAGCCTTTATTCTATTGTCTCACTTATTGCCCCCAAAGATTCATTCCCAAATCTTGCCAATATTTTACTATTTTCCTGAAAACATCACTGTATAAACTATTGACAAAAAGAGCTTGCTTTTTTCATGCTTTCTTCTGCTCTTATCTTTGCAGTTCTATATCTGCACCAAGTAACCAGGCTAAGAAACAATAAGTAAATAAAACCCTGTAAAAGTTGCAAAGGTTTTGAATGGGAAAGGATGATCAAAATACATTACAATCTCCCTTCTAATGGATGAGTTCTGGATCCATTACAGCATACTTCCCAAATCTTGCATTCTTTAAATATGCTGGAGCCTTCATCATCAACATATTTTAAAATACTTGGCTGTATGAAATTACAGTTACTTACTAGCGAGCTATAGTGGCTTTCCTTGTACATTATACTAACAGTAACTTATGTCGTAATCATTTCTTGATACTGCTGCAATGCAGTCAGTCATGGAATGCCTCTGAAGACTATTGGAAACTGCAGTTGGTATAAATTGTTGGTGGGTATTACCTGCCAAGAGATTTTTACAACTGTGTTTTGAGCCCTGCGTTGCTTTCCAGTTATAATTCAAAATGCTTGTCTATAAAGCCCCATACAGCTTGTTTCTAAGGTATCTGCAGGATTGTCTTCACCTACTAGAAACAGCCCTTCTGGTAGGTTCTTGGAAGCTTCCGGTTATACTGTTTACTACTTTTGCAAGGAAAGAGAAAATCGAGACCAGGAGATGCTATTTGTTGGTTGCTCCACCAGGAATAGAGAATAGCTTTTCCTTGCAATTAAAACTCAAGTTTCAGAAGCTACTTGAGATGGTACATTTCTGTAAACATGTGACTACTTGATTGTCTACATGTTTGAATTTTAAATTTAACCGTTTTACTTATTTATCTTATACTTTGATTTTTTCTATTGTTGTTATTCTGTACTTGTTTCAAATTTGATTTTAAGTGATGCTTACTGTGGATGTTTTAATTGGCTGTATGCTTTTTATTGGATTGCTGTAAAATGTGATGAGTCTGTTGACTTAGCAGAATACAGTCAGAATGAAAGAATGAATGAATGAGTGTTCATACATTACGCTAAGCCAAAAATAAGCAAGCAGACAAGATGATTGAATATAGCTTAATGCAAGCATGTCAAACTCGCGACGTCTCATGACGTCCTGTGACGTATCACAACTTTTTCCCCATTGCCGGCAATGGGGTGGGCACGGTTTCGGCATGATGCATCTGGTCCGTGGGCCGGCAGTTTGACATGCCTGGCTTAATGTAATTGTGACACTTAGTTTGTTGAATTGAGGTAAGCTCTGGTAGTGACATTTGGAGAGTTTTCCCCAATACTGTCTCTCTCGGGACCTGCCATATTAAAAATAATAATGCTATTAAATCAAGAAAACCCAGAGGAAAAAAACAGAAGAATTAAAATAAAGAAGGGAAAATTGTAAGAAAAAGAAAAGTTTGTGCAAGCAGCAGTAATTCTATTTCAGTACGATTCAAAGAAATCATATTAGAGGTGTTCAGTTTTAATTTTCTTCTGTGCTTTTGCATAAAATACCTTCCTCTACCATGACTCTTTATAGTTGCCTGCATGTTGTAGGCCAACGGTTCTCAACCTATGGGTCATGACCCCATTTGGGGTCGATCGACCATTTCACGGGGGTCGCCAAGCAAGGCTGTCCGCCATTTTTTCCCCTTTTCCGGCGGGTGCCTTACCTCCCTTGAGCTGGGCCAGCTGGTGGTCGGCCTGCTCCATCTCTGCCGCTTGCCAGCTACGCCTCGGCCGGCGCAGGGGGCGGAACCACGCATGCGCGGCGCTCCCGGGCAGGGAAAGTCCTCGACTTACGACCGGTTGGGATCAGGAGCTGAATGCTGGGGTTTAGTCCGCGACTTACGACCGGTTTAGTCCTCGACTTACGACCGGTTGGGGGGTCGCGGCATTAAAAAGGTTGAGAACCACTGTTGTAGGCAATGACTGTAACAGCTAGGAGAGGTAGGAAGAGTTGTCCAACACATTGAGGCTTTTGCCAGATTTGGGCTGGCTATTACAAAATATCTTTTTATGAGCCATTAACTTTAGGACAACACATAGCTTATTCTTTGTATCTTTTTTTTTCAATCAAAGTCCAAAGATCAGAAAGAATTGACCAAATGAGCTCCGTCTAATGCTAATAATAAACAATTCCAAAAGGCAGATGAAAATATCCTGAGGAGATAGAATTTAATATGCAATTGAATTCATTAATATGTTTCTTAGCTGGTGTGGGAGGTCTAAAAATGGTTGAAAATAGAAGGTACTTTTCATTTCTAATGTGCTATTTGTTTGCTACGCAATAATAAAAACTAAGTGGATTTTGAATAACACAGTTGGATACAAGGTGAAATGCGAAAAAGAAGAAACTTTTTATGACAGCTCCTGTCTTCTTTCAAACTATTTCGAGCATTTCCATAATTATTTGTTTTGACAGCCTTCTTGTCAAGGAAGGAAAATGTACTTTACTGAGTAGTAATAAGCATAAAATTTCAATTATTATCTCCCCATCATCATCCCTAGAAGAGAATAATTAAATTGAAAATTACATTATGTTTAGTTATCATAGTGTATGCTCATCTTCCTTATTTGATTGTAAGAATATTATTTCAGAAATAACATGAGAGAAACTAACTTTAATCATGGTGATTCATTTTCATTGAATTCTAAGTTCCTATCATCCAACTGCTGGATGGTTAAAGAATTATATTTTCAGTGACACTTTAATGCATACTTTATTTATGCCTTGCCTGTTTATATATTCTGTTTTTTAAATGTAGTCTGCAACATTTTGTAGATTAATTGACTAGATTAGTCAATTAAAAGCCTTTTATTAATTTCTCTATAATTAAAACAGCAGGCATATTTTCTCAGTTCCAGTGAATCACCTATTAGAGTGTTAGATGCATGAAATTGTGCCTTTGTAAGGTAGTGCCTAAAGCATATAATTTATGCTTCTTGTTAAAACTAAAGACTTGTTATCTTTCTGAACCATTTGAAATGGTACTAAGCTATGGTTTGCTTAACTATTGACTATTTATTAATAATTGTCTGAATTTCCACATGTTAAGCAATAAGCTGTCCAACGGTATATAATCTAATACTATAGTATAGCATGATGAGAGAACCTGGCTTTAACATTAATATTCATTACTGAGATAATTATCTGATGATAGTTCTAGAACAATAGTTTACAAAAACAGAAATGCAAGCATTTACTAAATATTAATTATTGCTTCCTGAGTATCTCTACCTCTCTAGCTAAAAAGCTAAGCTGCCCAGATTTATTCTGTGGTAAGATGGGTGATAGATTGATTAGATAGATAGATAGACAGACAGACAGACAGACAGACAGACAGACAGACAGACAGACAGACAGACAGACAGACAGATAGATGATAGACAGACAGACAGACAAGGAAGCTGTGGTTATACAACACTTCGGGATTTTATTCTGGTAGAATTCTCTATAGGAAGCATTTTATTCAAATTCTACTGTAGAAAAATGTATTCTATATTTTCTTACTAATTTTATCCCGTTTGAAAGCCTCACAAGAGTCATTTGGATAAAGGCATGTGCTGCCTTGGGAAGAAGGCCTGGCACAGCTAGCAGCTGTCTTGCAAAGGACCATGCCAGGTGTGTCTTGTCAGCAGTGGGACGAAGAAGACAGCGAAGGCTCACTGGGGGTGGCCAGGCCAGTGGGGTACAGGGTGGCAAAAGTGGAATGCAGGGTAGCTAAAAGGACAGAGCTAGGGGAAAAATGGGTGGAGAGAGTTTAATCACCCTAATGGTCATAAGTATGAGCAGGTTGCCAACCACCTGGAATTTGATCATGTGACTTCAGGGACACTGGTGGCCATAACTTTGTGGACCGGGTATAACTACAATTCCTTCAATGCCACTGTAACTTTGAGCAGTCACTGAACAAATAGTTATTCAGCAATGACTATCGGTAATATCCATCTGAGATCATTTCTCTACCCATATCAGATACATCGTCAAACGTGGAAGATATCTGGTAAAATTAGCATTGTTTTATTTTTCATCCTTTAGTATGCCAGGGGATCGTTGTAAATGGGTAGTATGACACTGAGAATTATTCATTTTGTGAATCTTCATCCCCTTCTCCTTCCTCTTCCTCTCTCTTTCTCCCATACTTGTTCACACTCTAAAATCCTCTAACATCATCTTGCAGCTCCAATAATCCTTTCTGTTAACCAGTTACCCAATAAATCAGACTAAAGTATTTCCCCTACAACCACCACACACACATTAGATCAGGGGTGTGAAACTGCCGGCCTGCAGGCCGGATGCATCATGGTGAAACTGCGCGCACCCCTTTGCCGGCAATGGAAAAAAAGTCATGATATGTCACGACATGTCATGTGACGTTGTGAGTTTGACACCCCTGCATTAGATTGTAAGGGGCTTTTATGTTTCCCTTTTTTTAATTTGCTGGAGCTCTTGATCTATTTACTCATTGGTTTAACATTTTGTTAATTACCTTATTTGGCCTTGTTCGCTTATCCTCATTTTTTGTTGCTACAGTCACTTTTAAGTGTTTCTATTGGTGATGCAATTATTGTCAGCGCACTTTTTAATGCCTCTGATCTATGGAGGTTTTCTTTTTGCTATTTGGGGAAGAATTTTAGAAGACTAGGTCAGAGATTTTTCTTGGTACAAATAAGCTATGTTGAGTGTTTAATGCCTTTTATCTTTGAAATTAAGTCTGGATAAGACCTTTTGTCTCTTAAGTCTTTTTACCTGGTATTGGATATGGTAGCAATTTTTGCTGTACAAATGTTTTTGTGTGGGCATATTAAAATGTCTTTCTAATGCATTATCACTTAAGAATATACAAGCTCTGCAAGACACAAGCCAAATGCTTTTTTCCCCAAGTTGTTGATTAGTTGCTTTTGGAGGCTTAGAGTATGATGGGGAAGGCAGTAACATTGTTCAGCAATCACCATTCAGAGCTATATGGCTTTTGATATTAAGTGTAATATATACCTGATGAGATGAAAATAATCTTATCTCATACGAATTTTTCATACAGCATCATCCTTTAAAACTGGCTAAGTTGGTCACTAACATCCATTATACTCAAAATGCTTGATGTGACGAATTACTTCATCCATCTTGAGTCTTCAGTGGTTTAGTCCTTGCTTGTAAAGATAAGAATAAACTTTTATTCATATAGCCAATGGGGCACATAATTTCGTATGTCTTTAGCATTCTCCCACCATCATTATTTTAATCAAAACTACCCAGATGATTGTAATTTTTCTTGTGCCTTATTTGGTCAAGGCAACTGTCCGGATGCCCTTCTTGACACCTATGTGGAGTTCACAGCAGATATTTTTTTTCTTTGTGCCATAGGAGAAAAATATGTTGTCACTTCTAGGATTGAACTCTCAGCCTTCAAGTGGGAGATAATCGTCTTCATCACTATGCCACCATACCACTTGTTATTACAGTAGTCCAGTTATATTAAAAAGTAGTTGTCAGCTTTCATACAATGAACAAATGTTAATGTAGCTTCCACTACACTTAACTATAACCTAGGCAGTTTAAAATGGTCTTTGAAGTCATGCAGTATGAACTTTTGAAGGTATTTATAAAATATTTTATCTCAGAATGAACTAAGCTTGGCCGTTTGTAGGCAATTATGCTTAGAGCAGTGTTTCTCAACCTTGACAATTTTAAGGCATGTGGACTTCAACTCCCAGAATTCCATAGCCAGCATTGCTGGCTATGGAATTCTGGGAATTGAAGTCCACATGCTTTAAAATTGTCAAGGTTGAGAAACACTGGCTTAGAGAAATTGGAGAATGTATATGCACACATGGATGTGTTCTGTACAGAAGCAATACTCAAATGTGACTCCCACTTTTAATAGGATTTCACCAAGGGGGAAATGCAGTGTGGAATAGCTTGGAATGGCTGCCTCCCATGTTGATTGGGAACCATGGGTTAGGGGAAGTGGGATTTCTCCAGTCAAGCTCCACATGAAAGTGACTCCTAAGCTATGACAGTAACACTGGCTGAGAGTTCAGTCCTAGGTAGTGACAGATGTTTTGTCAGGAAACTGCCTCATCTTATGAGGTATAAATTTTTCTGTAAAAGTAATTTCTGCAGCAGATAGCAACACTTAATCAACTTTGCTAAATCTGGAAAAAAACTAAGAAGAGTTGGACCTGATTAGGACTTGGACGGATGACCAAAAGGCATGGCTGTAGGCTAGATGAGCAAGTTAATAATATTTTGAAAGAAGGCAGTGACAATGGCTAATCGCCTCCATACTGCTACCAAGTGTGATATGTGGATTTGGTCCTATACTGTGATTATGCTCTCTCAGAACCAATAAATTAGGTAAGATTATTTGCTAGGGGAACAGCAGCCGTTACAAGCTAATTTTCCCAATAATCCACCTTGCAGCATTTTCCACCCTTACCATGAAAAGGAATAGGAAATAATTATATAAGCTGTACAGATGAAATGCAATAGAATCTCATGCTATGCTATTGTGCTACTCCTCTGGAATATCTGGTCAGTGTCATCTTTCCCTTGAAGGCCAAATGTTAGAGAGGAGGAGCCTTTGTTCAATTTGTATGTACTCCTTGTGGGTCTGACCTTTGAATGGTAGAAAAATTAGAAAGTTAATTGAAATCAGTTGAATTATTTTCAGCTAGCATTAGAGACCCAATAGGTTTATTACATTGTGATTATAGAAGTTCATTTATTGTCCAATCTCAGTTTCATTTTGATATGGGAATTTGGTTTCCTTCTGAGTTTGGATTTGGCAACTACTCCTTTGATTATACATGTTTAATGAATTATATCTTGTTGCATGCCTTTGTAAAATCATTTGATACATTTGCTCTTTATTCTTTTTCTATTATTTTCATTTTAAAGAAATGCATGGTAATAAATTTAAATGATGGGCAGTCAATATTTTAAGTCCTTGTTTTGAAAAAGTATTTCAGCATTTTTAGTAATTACTTATATTGCCACATAGACACTTCATAGCGCATGTATTAGAATAATGTAACTTGAAGACAGGGGATATAGGATACTTTGCTGATTTTGTTAAGGGCCTGGATACTTACGAATCCTTCATAGGCCACCTTGAATGCTCTCTTGGAAGAATAGTGACCCCAAAAAATAATAATGTGCTGCATGCCTCTAAGAGAAATTATGGTGATTGACAGCCTTTAGCATGCAGGATTTGATGATCTTGGACACACATTTAAAACAAAAAGTAAAGGAATCTTAAGTTACCCATAGCAAAATTCTGAGAACTGTATTAGGACAAAGTATTTTATTAAGCCAATTCAGGATTACAAATGAGTGCACTTTTCAGTTCTTGAGAAGGAAGGAGGAAGTTCACAACAACAACAAAAAAGCTGGGGGAAGAGATGTTTAAGTCTGCATTCAAAATCATATGAGGTAACTCATCATACTGAAGCATGCATTCTAAACAGTTGATTGAACGAAGTGTGTAAGCTGCTTCTCACATGGTGCTAGCTATAAACCATGGCTCATAAACAGCCAGTGATTGGGTCTGTATGTTGTGCTAACCTAAAAATAAACATGTTATGCTATAACTTAGTATAATTTATGAATCCAGCCCTAGATTTAGATGGAAGGGTGCCAAACTGAAATCAAGCTCCAGCACAGGTTGAGATATTTTCCAAGCCGTAATTAAGACAAGTTTACTGGGACTGTTGGGATGATGAAACAAGCAAATTTTAAATCTGTATTTCTGAAAAATAGAAAATGTAGCTATTACTTCAAATTAATCTTCATAATTAAATCAGACAAGTTCCTTCACGGTTTCATTAAATGTTTAAAATCCTCTGAATTGCTATCTGTTTATTGATTAGAAACTCTTTATGGACTTTTTGTCTAAAAGAGAATAAACGAACTTGTGATTTTTGGTTTGATGATTAGCTAGGATAGATCATGAAGAGAGTTACGATATAACTTTAGAGAGGTCAGTGTAAAATTGTAGTTGCTGCTGTAGAGAAGATCAGAAGCCACTTCCTTGTATCACTTTCTTTTCTATTTTTCTGCTAAGTATTCTTTTGCATCTTTAGCTTTTTCTTTATTCTTTTGACTCTACAGTATTTTAGTAGTCCCATTCTGGTGTTTAAAATTTTCATTAAAAATGTATGTATATGGTTTATTCTTAATTGGTATCTACTGATAGAAAGGTTTTGATCCACTAGCTCAGTGGTTCTCAACCTTTTTAATGCCGCAACCCCAACCGGTGGTAAGTTGAGGACTAAACCGGTCGTAAGTCGAGGACTAAACCGGTCGTAAGTCGAGGACTTTCCCTGCCCGGGAGCGCCGCGCATGCGTGGTTCTGCCCCCTGCGCCGGCCGAGGCGTAGCTGGCAAGCAGCAGAGATGGAGCAGGCCGACCACCAGCTGGCCCAGCCCAAGGGAGGTAAGGCACCCGCCGGAAAAGGGGGAAAAAAATGGACAAAAAAAATGGCGGACAGCCTTGCTTGGCGACCCCCATGAAATGGTCAATTGACCCCAAATGGGGTCCCGACCAAATGGGGTCCCGACCCACAGGTTGAGAACCACTGCACTAGCTCATCAGTGGAATGGGAATGGGAATGAAATTTGGAGGCAAGTCTGCCATGCTCTTCTAGAGGGATCTCAGCAATTCATGGTAGGGGGTGCCCAGAAAAGTGAAAATTAGCATCCTATACTCCAATGAGTTGAATCTGGATGAAGTTGCCTATACTGGGGCTGCCTTTCCTGGTCTCTTCAAGTGCTACTTGTTGATTGAGGTAAGCTCTTCTGTTGGAAAAATGAAAGCAACACAACCTACCCACTCAAGGCGCATCTCCTTAGCATTCACTGTTTCATTCAGTCAGCTCAATGTGTTACATTTTTTTTCAGGAATGTATCCAGAATAACAACTACAGAAAAGAAATGAAAGCTAAAGTTGAAGATTTGGGTGAAAAAAGCAGACTCCTACAGGCCAAAGATCGTGAAGAGGGTCTTGAGGTCGGACCACTTCAAACACAGATTAAAGGACATGCATCTGCTTCCAACTACAGAAAGCCTGAACACTCAGAAGATCCTGTTAGTACAGCAAATACATTTCAGCCTGGAGCCTGGATGCCTCCTAACCGTGAAAAATAAAAGTCCCCGTGAAAAGCAGCAGGAAAGAGACATCATTTGGTTAATGAGCAGCATGAATGAACACACTTTTTAAAATTCTATATTATATTTAAAAGCTTAGCAGCATTTTCAAAATGCTTAGATTCTGTTGTTTCTTGTAGAAATGTTTAATTGCTTTTTATAAAATGTCCCATCTCTAATTCTTTTGCCTCTTAAATCATTTGATGTTTTCAGTGAAGTTATACTTCAATAAAATTTACTGCTGCTGTAATCATTACAGATTACTACATGACTATATATATTCTAGCTGTTAATTAATGTTAAAAGAGCGTATGGCATATCCAATGTATGCTATACATACAGATATTCTCTTTAAATCTGTTAAACTATTATAACTTCTCATATTCCAAACTGCTTAATGTTGAAATTTAGTCATTCACATAAGTTCACAGCTTCTCCTAACATATTAAAAAATGATTTGTTTATGGAAGTGGATCCAAAATGTTATTTATGAAAAGTAAGCAATGCTATAGTTATTTATTCGCTAATTATGTCTAATAAGATTTTGACAAGGTTCTAAATGTCACTAAACACAATAAATTATTTAGAAAGGGATACACTACAGTTAAAAATTTCCCACTGTAAATAAATGTCAGGACTTGTGCAAGTTACAAAGCTAATTTTAACATTATTTATTTAAAGTAGAAATTTAACGTTTCATAGCTTAACAAGTCAATAGCAATGTGTAATCATGAGCATATTTAAATGTCCTATACATTTTGTTTAAAATGCATACTTGTGCTTGGCATCCTTTGCATCAGGAGATGCATTTATTAGTTTCCTATCCTACATAATCCCTAACTTTATTCTTAGATCAGTAAACCAATGTTGGTTTAGTAATCATAATTTCACCAAACCAATGTCATAAATAAGATACCTCTGTTATATTTATAAGTAACTGGATCTAAAAAAATAGGCTTCAAAATGTTACAAGATTTTCAAAGATGATCTTAAGAAGCCTTGGTTTTTAAAGAACTGAAACAAGGGAAGGCTTGACTAGAAATATATAAAAGGAATTGCTAATCGTTTGCCCACCAGGCATGAATCTTTGCCTTCACAGGCAAGGTACTGACTTTATAGGGAGCCATAATTTAGAATAAGAAGCTTCTATAGCAACTTTGTGAAAGCAGCTGAAAGGGCTTGCTACAGGGAGAATGATGCTTGCCATTTGGCCTGAATTGGCCAAGAGTCCCTAAAATTTGCCTTCAGTCTGCTTTAGCTTAACTAATAAACATGTGAGAGCATTTGTAACTATTCATTCTGGTTGTTACAAGACTTAGTGATTGCTTACATTCAACTGGACACATTCACTATTGCTTTGTCCTCAGAGTGTAGCCATCAAAAATATAATGTAACACAAATGAGAAAGTATTATCCAACAGCTATGGCTTATGCACAGACTATTCCAGTAATCATATTTTATGTTCTTTTTTCCAAATACTTTGTAAATAAGGTTGCTGTCATTTACATTTAACAAGGATAATCTCTCGAATGATAATTTTAAGCTATCATGGATTGTATAATTGAGACAATCTGATTCTTACAAACCATTATGCTAAGGAATAGTGAAAATACTGGTTTTCAGTATGAAATCAGGATTCTTCATAATGTAGGAAAATTTTACAATACAACAAAATTATATGCAAATTATTAAACAATTATTTTCTGTAGTATAAAATCATAAGACAGATTTTAATGAAAATAATAATTCATATCTATATAGTTATGTTATACATTATAAACTTACATTTTGCTTATATCCCAGGTTAGAAAAAAAATCAGATTTCTTAAAAAAGCAATTAAAGTTCATGACCACAGAGTTTAATAGCACAAATTAAGCATACATTATTCCAGGAAAAAAATCTGCCATGTCCCATTTCTGTAAGGATACAATAACAAAAAAAGGTACATATATAGTAACAGTGCATTGCCAGAAAAAATTGGCCCAGTGAAATTGAATTCTTAGTCCTTCTTTATTCGTTTAGCTTTTATAATATTTTCTTGGCGTTTTTGTTTCTTTTTTTGTTCCCGTTCCTTAGCTTCAATCATTTTTGCCAGTTTCCATGATAGCACTGCACTTGCCAAGAATAGAGGTGTTAGAGCAAGGATCACTGTTGTAAGGAATCCATATGGATCTTTTGCAGCCCATTCTACAATATATTCAGCCCAAGATTTGATATTTTCAAACATCCTTCTTGCTATCTAATAGGGGAGAATCCTAAAAAAAATGTGATACTATTATTTCACAGAAAATTAAACAGATAACAACCGAATAATGCAGAAAGAAATTCAGAGTAACAGAGCTGAAAGTGGCCTTGGAGAGGTCTTCTAGTCCAACCCCCTGCTCAGGCAGGAAACCCTATAACATTTTAGACAAATGGTTGTCCAATCTCTTCTTAAAAACCTCCAGTGTTAGAGTACCCACAAGTTCTGGAGGGAAGTCATTCCACTGATTAATTTTTCCAACAGTCAGGAAATTTCTCCTTAGTTTTAGGTTGGATTTCTCCTTGATTAGTTTCCATCTGTTGCTTCTTGTCCTGCCTTCAGGTGTTTTGGAGAATAGATTGACTCCCTCTTCTTTGTGGCAACCCCTTAGATATTGGAACCCTACTATCATATCATCCCTAGTTCTTTGTTTCATTCAAGACAAGGTATATCCCTACTTTAGTATGAAATATAAATTTAAAACATCCCTTCAATTTTATGTTTAGGCTACAATGGCATTCCTGAACTACTGCAGGGATATGTCTTTTCTGCAGGGATAAGCAGCGAGTTCCAAACATACATGCTGTGAATTCTTCAGCCTTGATCAATAATGCTATACCCAGGTCGGAAAATAATAGATCAGTGGGAATCCAAAGTTTCCCTGATATCTTCCCAAATCAGTTTCTAACCTTTGCTAACTCTGCAAACTGTCTTGATTTCACTGGGACAGAACACACTCATTTGGAACAGAAAAAGGGTATAAGACAATATTTTTTTAAAAGCACAAAAATTGCTCTTCCCTCCATTTTGCAGTAGATCTTTTGCCTTGTCAATGGTTCTAATGTCATAGCACTCCAAAATGTAGGATTGCTGTCTCTTTAGAACAGGGGTCTTCAAACTCGGCCCTTTTATGACTCATGGACTTCAACCCCCAGAATTCCTCAGCCAGGCACGCTGGCTGAGGAATTCTGGGAGATGAAGTCCATGAATCATAAAAGGGCCAAGTTTGAAGACCCCTGCTTTAGAAGATGTCAATCAAATTAATCAATCAAATCAATAGATTCATATTGTATGGAGCCTTTAAAGAGCACTTTGTTTCAGTTGCGTCTTCAAAGCACCACTTCAGTGGAATTCAGCATTCTACCTGTAGGCACTTCTGTGCAAAAGATATTTCCACTAAAGCAAAATGACCAGGCAAAATATTGAGTGTCACTTCGTTCCAGCAATTGTGTTTTAAATCAAGGCAGCTCTGCAAAGCAGTACCACATTACACTATATTAAGCAACACATTGATTCAAAATGGTGAGAAAAGCTACTTCAGTACAAACAAACAAAAACTTCATATTACAATAAAAGAACAGAATCTCCTGCAAAACAAAGACTTTTACAATATAGGTATAACCAAAAACCCCACAAGTTTTTAAGAAACCTTTGATGGCCAAAAACCTCAATTTTTTAAATGGTCTTAAAGAGGATGGAACCACATCATAAATTGGGGTTGAGATGATTCCAGACATTTCACCGCCATTCTGTCTTCATCTTAGACAGAAAGATATTGCTAAATCAGATACCTCTTCAACTAGCATGACTATTACCACCATTTTCAAATCCTTTTAGATGTAAAAGAAGAGGCAGAGCCGGGTGGAATTAAGAAAGTGATCAGTCTGGACTTATTATTTGCCATAAGTGATCCAAGTTCAACCCCCTCCCCAAATGCCATTAACTCTTGTCTAGCGCCAATTTTGTATTGACTGTTAGTTGATTAGAACTGTTTATATAGACTTCAGCAATAAATCTTCTAAACCAGAGGTCCCCAACCTCTGGGCCGTGGCATTCCCCTCTACTCACACTAGTGCCTACAGCCCCGTTTGTACATGATGCATGCAGGCGCAAAAGGGGCAGCTAGCGCTGGGCGGATGTGCGTGGCCCACTTGTACATGCGCAAACAGGGCCACTAGCCGCTGTGGGGGGTGCACAGCCGTATGCGCATTGCATCAGCCCACGCTGGACACATGAGTGGGGCCGCTAGTGCCACACCAGTGCGGATGGCCCCGTTTGCGTGCATGTGCACCAATTTGGAAGCTGCTCTCCTTCCCTCCAGGCCGTGAGCCCAGAAAGGTGAGAGACCTCTCTTCTGAACTGCAACTTAATGTATGGTCCTGATCCTTTGCGCCTGAGACTACTAGCTTAGTTTAGTTTATTGATTAGCCCATAGGCCATATCAAAATACAGAGTTCCAAACCCAAATTATTAATAAAATCTTATAAAAACAATTTAAAATGAAATTGAAGTAAAATAATTTCAGTATCACCCCTGCAATCTACCTCAAATCAGTCCCACATATGCCGATCTCAGCCGAACATTTTACTCAAGTACTATGCCGTGTTAAATGTTGTTTTCAGAGTCTGCCTGCCTGTAAGGTATGTTATTTTAATATGGGGTTCCCAATGGGTCATTTGTTTAATATATGAACCAAGGTACCTGAGTCTCCCCTTCTTATACAAATAACAATCAAATAACCAACACTATTAGAATAACAAGAACCCTGTATATTACAATTAGAAATATATTTAGAATTCCTCCAGCAACATAAAAGATGTCACAACTTACCCAAGAGGTCAAGAAACTCCAGTGTAGCAACACGGCAAAACTGGATATTGTTGTCATAAAAAACTATAAGAAAAAACATTGGGAAATTTAAAGTAGCTTCTGATTGTAGAAGTTGTACAGTAATACAAAACAGTTCAAATTGTGGTATTAAATAATACTCTATACTGTACAGATAGACAATGTATGATAATTGAGCACAAAATTTCTGTTGCTAAGCGAGACAGTTGTAAAGTGAGTTTTGTCCCATTTTAAAACCTTTCTTGCCACAGTTGTTAAATGTATCACTGCAGTTGTTAAATTAGCAACATTGTTGTCAAGTGAATCTGGCCTCCCATTTGACTTTGTCAGGTTTCAGAAGATGATCACATGATCTAGGACCGGTAGGCAATCTTGGTTCTTTTATGACTCGTGGACTTCAACTCCCAGCTCAGGAATTCTGGGAGTTGAAATCCACGAGTCATAAAAGAGCCAATGTTGCCTACCCCCGATCTAGGACATTGCAATCATCATAAATACTAGTTGCCAAGCATTTGAATTTTTATCATGTGACCGTGGAGATGCTACAACAATCTTAAGTGTGAAAAAGGGTCATAAGTCACTTTTTTCAATGCCATAACTTTGAATGGTCACTAAATGAACTGTTGTAAGTCAAGGACTATATATATCAAAATATCAAAGGTTCAGTTGCTAAGTTTCAGATAAATTTTAAAATATTTTAAGTGCTACTTAAAAATATGGAACTGATTAGTAAGTATAGTAATTTGCTAAACTGTTCACAAAAATGGCAACTTCCATAAGTGTTCCATCTACCGGTATTAAACTTAAGGAAATTGAAAAGAAAAAATAGATCCAGTGAAACAGGAAAATAAACATTTTCCCTTCAGGCAAATTTCCATATTTTCTTAATAAAATGATAATTTAGCACAAAAAAACTATAGCAACTTGTTCTCTTTTTACTTTTTTGAGGAAAACATTTAAAATGCAATCTATATAAATAAAAATGTAAATGTTTGTTTGTTCAAAATCTTAAATTTCCGAAAGTTCTTTACCGATTGCTTTGAAATTTTGACACAACGTTGCATTCGAATACGCACGTGTTTTTATATACCTACTATTATATAGATGTCACACCTGTGACAGGTAAAAAACATGCTTTTTTTGAAAAACAGCTTAACCAGACTGAGCCACAGCAACGCGTGGCCGGGTACAGCTAGTTCTAAATAGATTTTTGCATAAGCAAGTCTTCATCAAGGCAGTGAGTTGAACCAAATGGGAAGACTTGTTTATGGTACATCAAACTGCATGCAAAATGTTGCCAAGACTCAAGACAGACTTTAAGCCCCCCCACAAAAAGGCTGCGGTCAATATTGCATACACTTGAACAGTCCCATGGATTGCAGTGGGAATTATTTCTAATAAGCATCCATTGTGCCAGTTGGAGTCCACCCATTTATCTAAAAAGTTGCCAAGGTTGAAAAAACACTGCCTTAGCCTCCCTGCTTATAGTGTCTAGTGAACTACATGAACAACTGTCATTCCCTGCTTTCTTTTAATTTTGAAATCAGATGTTTTGGGTCAGTGTTTCTCAACCTTGACAATTTTAAGGCATGTGGACTTCAACTCCCAGAATTCCACAGCCAGCAATGCTGGCTGTGGAATTCTGGGAGTTGAAGTCCACATGCCTTAAAATTGTCAAGGTTGAGAAACACTGTTTTGGGTGATGGAAAGGCTGGTTCTCGAAGTACTCTTAGATTCAACTGACTTATTACTGGAGTTTAGAACGATTTGCAAGCAGCGACATGAATACAGCTGTAAGACCATCAGTTCCTAACACGAAGCCTCAGGAAAGACGCAATGACAAACCTGTATTTTATTATATCCATCCATCTAGGCGAGGAACACACCTAATACTCCTGCCTCCTATTTCCCCCATAAACACACACACACACACAAACACGTGAGTTGGGCGGGGCTAAGAAAGACTGGCCCAAAGCGGAGAGGGCTGGGAATTACGGGACATTTGCCCCACTGACTTCTGCTTCGGATCTACTGCGCCTGCGTGCGGAAGACTTCACCTGTTGAATTTCTGCAAGGGAGTGGGATGCGACAACAAAACATTGGCAACCGTAAGAAAGGTGCCTGCGACTCTTAAGAAGCTCAGCCCCCCACCCCACGCTTGGACAGCAAGCCGAGGAAAGGGTCCGGATCACCGGGACCGCCCAGGCGAGGAAAGAGCCGAGCTGGAGCGCGGGTGCGTCTGGCGCGTGCACGACGGCGAGGCCCCGGCCCGACGTAGCGCGCGCGGCCACCTTCCCTCCTTCCCTTCCTCCCCCCCGATGCGGGACGGCTGCCCATCCTCCTCCGCCCCCCAGATCTCGGCTCGAGGGTTCACTCACCCGCCAACCGGAAGGAGGAAGTAAAAGGAAGCCAACTTCCGACGGGAGCCCGCCTTCGCCGGTATTCCCGAGCGGACGTGGAGGTGAAGGGAGGATTTACGTCGTCCCTTCCGGGTAGGAAGCCCCGCCTCTGCCTTTAAAGGAACGGGACTTCTTGGGGCAAGCAGCGAAAGACAAAACCTAACCCCAAAAAATCAGACTTGCACTGCGCCAGGCATAAACGCCTATAAATGCTATTATGAATACTAATATTAATCTTAAGTTTTAATGTTAATACTATTAGTATGGAAAATAATAAATATATGGGTGCGGTTGGATTGCTGGAAAGCCTTCCAGAAGATCTGGTGGCTGGGGAATTCTGGGAGTTGAAGTTGCTGAGGTTATTTCAGTGTTTCTCAACCTTGACAATTTTAAGGCATGTGGACTTCAACTCCCAGAATTCCACAGCCAGCATTGCTGGCTGTGGAATTCTGGGAGTTGAAGTCCACATGCCTTAAAATTGTCAAGGTTGAGAAACACTGGGTTATCTGGATCTTTTGTAGCCTTAATTATGACTAAATGAAACTGAGCGGCAACGCAGCCCAGTAAATATTTCCTCCACCCTTTGATTAATAAAGACAGCGCCTCAGATAGTCCTCAATAACTGTCCAGTCTTTTCCACTTTTTATAAATCCCAAATCGCCACTCCTTACTTGGCAGTTTTTGGGGCAAGAAAAGACTGGCTGAACCACTCTCAGATCAGAAAAATGTTTCGTTTCGATAAGCATTCTCTCCCCCCCCCCCATTTTCTTGCTTTTGCCCGGCTGGGGAAAAAGAAAGCAAATTGAACCAAGAAGTGAACTACCTTTTTCTACCTGTGCACTTTTCTACCTTTGTAAGCCCAAGCGGCATGCTCTCCGAAGGGCAGGAGAGCCGGTGCAAGCGCCGAGCATGAGCGCTGGATGGAGGGAGTGGACGTGAAGGGCCGCCGCTCGTGCACCCTGATAAATTCCGCCTTCTGCAGAAAACTTTTCCTGCACCTCAGCGCTTTTCGACGATCTTTCCAACCTTCTACAGGGTGGGTTATTTTACGTTGAAAACCACCTTACTTTACGTTCCTATCCCAAATGAACACCATAGGCTTCGTCTTGTTAGGTCTAAGTCAGTGCCAAAACAAGGTATGTATATTAACCTTGTGAACTCCAAAGCTTCCTCCTTCCGTTATGTATTCAAGATGGACAGTGATTAATATTTATGTTACCTATATGTAAGGTTGTAGGTCTATACATATGTTGTATATAGTATGTTTAAATGTGTGTTATGTATGTGTACACTTTGAGAACAAGCAATTAAATTTCATTTTCAATGTGTGCCATTGTGCCCACGGTAAAAAATGACAAAAGGTTTATCTATCCATCCATCCATCCCCTTGTTGGTCTCAGAGGTATTCCATCCCAGCAAGAATTCATGGAATTCAGTTTAGCCCAACAAGTTCTGGATCTTCTTCCAATCATTCTCGTTTCATTGCTATTAACGTTTATTTTTAACTCTCCACAATATTGCAAATTATACTCAGGAATTATCTGTGGATTTCACTCAAAAACATATATAAGTGAAAATGCATGGACAAAAGGTTGCCACCCACAGTTATCCTGTAGTAAGATGGGTAGCCAATAAATTAAATAAATTTGTCCCCACCCTTTTTCTAAAGCAGTTGAGCAATGATTTATTTGAGAAACTAAATATTCTGCACTTAATTTGAATAATGTGCATAATACTATGTCAGAGTGTGCAGTCTTATTGTGCAAGTTAACCCAGTAGTAAACAGTAAACAGTGATCTATATAAATGGTGCTTTATCTTACACTATCTACACTATCATACACCAGGAACAATATACATACACGTGCTAATACAGCAGGATCCAACACACCACAGTTATAGCAGGAAACGGAAGAGAGAGCACACATCTGCAGAGCCTTCCTTTATACAAAGGCTCTTAAAGAGACACAGACCCAGCTGGCTTTTAAAGGGACATAGACTCTGCTGAGTCATTCCCAACATTACATCTTACATTATATCAGCTGGTTAGCTTCTAAATCAGGGGTGTCAAACTGCCGGCCCATGGGCCGGATGCGTCACGTTAAAACCACGCCCACCCCATTGCCAGCAATGGGAAAAAAGTTGTGATATGTCATGACACGTCACGTGACGTCGCAAGTTTGACACCTGTGTTCTAAATCATAACCTTGACACTCCTCCCATTTAAAGCTAAACAGCTGTTAACCCAAATGCTTTTACACATTCTTGATGATTGCCTGCATTTAAAGGCTTAGTCAACATATGAACATTCCTTCTCTATAAATCCTTGCATTATATTACCATGTGTCAACACTGCAAATACTGTATATTCTTGCTTTGACAATATGCAGAACTGTCTGGAATTTTTATAGTTAAATCAGGCAATAGTGAAAGGAGAGGAGAATATAAGGAAAGCCCGGGAAAAAGGAACCGGAAGTGAATCACATCTTCCAATTAACTTGGAAGATGTGAATCATGACCCCAAAATAGGGGAGGGAAAAATGCTTGGAATGTATGTGCAACGGAAGAGAAAATCAGATCTTAGCATGATGTCATGTGTCTGATTAACGAAACACTTTAAAGAACTTTCATGCATTTTTTTAACCTAAAAGCCTTTATTAAGGATACAGAGATGTCAGTACGGCATGGTGGAATGCTAAGATCTGATTTTCTCTTCTGTTGCACATACATTCCAAGCATTTTTCCCTCCCCTATTTTGGGGTCATGATTCACATCTTCCAAGTTAATTGGAAGATATGATTCACTTCCGGTTCCTTTTTCCCGGGCTTTCCTTATATTCTCCTCCCCTTTCACTGTTACCTGATTTAACTACAAAAATACCAGACAGTTCTGCATATTGTTAAAGCAAGAATATACAGTATTTGCAGCGTTATACTGCAGTTCATTATTGTGTAAAACTTTTTTATATACCCATTTAAACCCCATGGCCTTTTATCCTTCTGTTAATCTCATAAAGGTAAACACCTGATGCACATTCATAGACTCCATTTCTCTGTCTATAGCCTCCTTCCATTTATCCTGTTCTACTTTAGGCAATGATAATATCTCTTGGTAATTTTGGGGATCATACCTTACACTATACACTCTAACCCCACTTGCTGAGAACCGATCAGGAGGTACGGCTTTATTGCTACAGTATCATCTGTTCCTATGTTTCTGTTACTTCTCTCTTTACCTCAGGTCTATCCTTTTTTATTCCTACTATTTCTGACCTGCTATTCTGTTCTTCCTTCATTGGGCTTTGTGTAGCCTCTCCTTCCTGAGAACTAGCGCTACGCGTTGGCATGAACACTTCGGTGTTAGCATGCACCCTGTCCCAATTATTTTGTTCTGCAAAACTAGCAGACCTTGAAATCACAACCTTCTTTGTTCCATCTGTGAATCTATACTCTTTGGAACCTGGCTCATATCCAACAAACCTAAGTTTCCTGGCCTTTTTCTGTCTTTTCCTTCTGGTCTTTTGGGAATATGCACCCAGGCATAACTGCCAAATGTCCTTAGGCGAGCCAATGAAGGTTTCCTTCCATATAACAGGTAATATGTAGTTTCATTGATAGCAACACTCCATACCCGGTTTACTAGATAGTTGGCTGTTTTCATGGCTTCCCCCCAGTATGTTTTACTCATTCCTGTTTTACTCATCCCTGCATCTGCCAGCAGTAAGTCTTTCATGGTTTGCAACACGCCATTCCTCCGTTCAGCCACACCATTTTCTGCTGGTGAATATGGATTCGTACGTCTATGCCTTATGCCTAAGTTCCTCGGCCACTTTTGGAAGTTGTCAGACATGAACTCTGTTCCCCTGTCTGTTTGCAGCTGGCATACTTTATGGCCATATCTTTGCTCTACAAAGTTCACCCATTGCCTGAACTGTTGAAGAACTTCTGTTTTGCTCTGTAATAAATAACAAAACCCATACCTGGTGTAGTCATCTACTAAGACTAGTACATACCTAACTCCTCCTAGAGAGGGCACCATAGGACCAATTAAATCAGTGTGCACTAACTTCAAAACTCTGTTTGCCTTGAGCTTTTCTTACTTACAGGATACACTCTGGACTTTGACTCCTTACAAATAGCGCAATTTAAATATGTGTTGCATTGCTTAATTTTAATCCCTCAGCTAGGTCTGGCATCCTTTGCAGCACTCTAAAACTTGCATGACCTAACCTCCTGTGTAATAAATGTACGCAATTATCATACGTGAAAGTGTTTGTAAGTGTTCATGCACAACCATCCTGCTTCTTTTCTAACATGTATAAATTACCCAGCTTAACACCTTGTGCACAAATCCTCCCATCTTTCCTGATGGTGTATTGACCCTTTGCAAACAATACTTCATACCCCATATTATCCAAGCTCAAAATACTGAGTAAATTATGGTCTAACTCTGGTACATATAATACATTATCCAATGTTTCTCCAATACCAGGTACATACACTTTACCTTCCCCTTTAACAGCAGACTGTTGTCCATTAGCCAAACTAACAAATGTTTGCTTAGCTGGTCTTAGTTTTGAAAACATTTGTGGGTCATTTGCAATATGCTGACTCGCCCCATGTCCAAAAGCCAGAGAAAATGTTGGTTGTGTAGTTCTACGATCATGTTTCATTGCTCCTCTGTTTTCCTCTCAGGGCAGCGTCTCTGGAGATGTTCTGTAGAACCATACGTGAAGTAGCGTTTCACCATACAAACGTTCTCAGCTGCTTTACTGGCATCTTTGGATGTTGCAGTTGTAGGCCTGGTTTGTGCGTTGTCACCCCCTCTCTGCTGCCTTTCCAGCCGTTTTTGTTTCTCCTCCAGCAACTGGCCAGTCAAATAACTCATGGTTAAGTCCCTCTCTTGCATGGACTCTAAACTGGTCACTATGATGTCCCATGAATTATCCAATGAACTGAGCACCACATATGTGCCTCAGTAAAAGTCATTCCTCTTTCTTCTAATTCTAGGAATGTCTTTCTCATGGACTGCAAATGAGTAGACATGCTTTCTCCCAGTTTCAGCTGGGCTTTATATAGCTTTCTTGTCAGCATTACTTTGCTGCTCGCAGTCTCTCTCACGTACACACTGCACAGAGTTTCCCAGCACTCTTTAGCAGACTGGAGACCCCTCACGTGTATCAGCTGGCTATCCTCCAAACTCAGGATTATGCTGACCAATGCTTTCTCATTCTTTCTCCAGTCCCCATCATCCAGGGCTGCAGGTGGATCAGCAACTATCATCCACAACTCCTACCTTCTCAGATACATCTCCATTTTCAGACTCCAGGAGAGGTAGATTGTCTCGTTCAGATGAGATACTATGAAACCTCTTCCCATTATGTTGACGGAGTCCATGTTGCCTGCTATCACCACAAACCACAACAAACCACAAGCCTTAATTTCTCTGGCTCTGGGTCAAGCTCTCACTGGGTTTCTCCTCATTCTGGGCCCATAACCTGTCAGTCTTATTGTGCGAGATAACCCAGGAGTAAACACAGTAAACAGTGGTCTATATTAAACGGTGCTTTATCTTACACTATCTACACTATCATACACCAGGAACAATATACATACACGTGCTAATACAGCAGGATCCAACACACCATAGTTACAGCAGGAAACGGAAGAGAGAGCACACATCTGCAGAGCCTTCCCTTTCATACAAAGGCTCTTAAAGAAACACAGATCCATCTGGCTTTTAAAGGGACATAGACCCTGCTGAGTCACTCCCAACATTATATCATACATCTTACATTACATCAGCTGATTAGTTTCTAAATCATAACCTTGACATCCTACTTAGAAAATTCTTCCACCAATTTATTTGCAATTAATCTCCTTCAGATTCAGAATAGAGAACTTCTGGTTGAGGAGTTTTGGGGTGGGGTGAGTTGAGGTTTTTTCCCCTAAAAGTGTTAAATCTGTTTGTCTGTGGTTTGAGTAGCTTTGAAAGCTGCAAGAAAATATTGGGGTATTGCATGTTGCCCATCCTACCATAAAATGTCAGTGTCAAAACCATCCAAATTTTTACATATGGCAGGTTTCATTAAACTGTATATTTTAGTATACAAGCATTTAAGAAAAATGTGTAAGCAGTGAAAAAGAATAGTAACTTCCTAGACTGCCACCCTGGGGCTATTTAATAAGTTCACTTTTTCCAAATAATTGTCTACTATTAGTAAACATTTCACGTTTAATATGTCTACTGCCCTAGAATCATTTAGTACTCATGCATCTTGCCTCTAAAGATTAATCTTAAGGGTAGCAGAGTTGATTTTAATTCAGTTACATCGAGTATGACTTTCAAGCTATTGCTCTGTAAAGAATTGTCCCCAGGAGTGAATTATTGTTATGCTTCCTCACAAACTGTTTATCTGGCATAATTCCTTGACTCTTTTGTATTCTACTTGCTGAGTAATATCCCCCTTGTTTATAGGTGAATTATGCTGCTTCCTCTGCAATTCTACACTGGTGATGCTTTTCTGAAGGGCTGTGAGAATTAATTCTTTTTCCTGGTGCTTATTTTTTCCAGCTTGTAAAATAAGTGCTCTATCAGCACTTTGTCAGCCTTGTATGACATAGATCCAGTATTTACACATCACCAAATAGGTAATATATCTTATACTTTCTTACACTTCTACTAGAAATAACCAAACTCCTTTTATGTCATTAAAAGTTAAACTGTTTTTTAAACATACAGACATATGTGTTGCATAGTTACAGAC
Organism: Protobothrops mucrosquamatus; assembly: GCF_001527695.2. NCBI lineage: Eukaryota > Metazoa > Chordata > Lepidosauria > Squamata > Viperidae > Protobothrops > Protobothrops mucrosquamatus. Next base: position 19,770 of record NW_015388547.1, on the reverse strand, counting down.
CAGCAACATCTGCAAAGAAGAGTCAACATCTGTGAGCTTGCAACTGCAGTATATGTGCAAAAGATGCAAATTTTGAATTATGTTACTGTGCCTTCCATATTGTAAATCCTCAGACACAAACCCAGTGGATGTTCAAGCTATTTTGTTATAATATAAAGTCTCATATTGTATCTGTTATAGGATGCAGGCAGCCTTCAAACCAAATCAAGAAACTTGAATTTAAGCAGGAACCTTGAATATACAAAGTTGCCAAATGTCCCTTGACCCCAAACAGCTCAGGTTAAGCTAAGGTCCAAGCAAAATCTGATTCTTTTCAGCCCAGACTTTTGTGCTTATCCCTTTAGAAAGCAGTGAGCTTAAAGTGTCAGTCTTGGCTTCAAGCCTACCACTCTTTTCTTGTAATTCACTGCCCCTATTTTTGATCTTGGATCAAGAATAAAATACTAGTTCACAGTCTTTTGATGATCTCAAACTGAGATGTTCTTGTCTGTGGAGTTTCCACTTTTTTATCACTTGAATGCCTGGAACACTACAGCCAAGACCTACTATCAAAGTGTCAGCCCCACTAGGCAGTTCATTCCAGAAAATCTGCTCCATAGGAATGCTACAATTACTTTTATTGAAATTGGCTATAATAATGAAGTCTTGCAAGTTTGATTGTGTTGTACCTCTTCCTCCTGGTATGGTTTGGTGAATTAGGGAGGTACCTATCTGAGCCAAATCCAATTGTTATCTTCATTGTTCTGGACCTAAACATGCTTCAGTCTCTTTAGCCTAGATAACAGTTCCTGCATATCTTCCTCAAGGTTGTCTTCCTTACTTTCTACTTAAAGTTCTAAACTGGGTCTAAATTCTTCCATGACCTTTCTCTCCATATTTTACTTCTAGTTCCTAATCTAGATTAGAGTCTTTTCCAATGCAGTGTTTTTTATATATATTGAACTACAACACCCACAACCTCTGGTTGGAGTAGACATAAATTGTCCAACAGAGCAAGAATGAGAAAGACTGCTGATGTAGTAGAATATGCAGATGACCTTGGGGGATGAGAGAAAGAGATGCTGTCTAGGAAACGATCATATAAAAGAAGGGGGAATTTCAGCAATCATTTAATAGAATCTTCACAAATACAATAGATATTAATTCTGAACAACCAGTTCTCTATAGTTCTTTTCTGTTTCATTGATTGGCTCTTAAGCTGAGTTCAACTTAGCTGTTCAGTCTCTACCTTACTGTAGACTTGTGGATGACTCTTGCAGAGAAGAATTACCCAGAGGATTTAAAGCTTCTGATACTATCAGATTAATGCAAGACAGCATGGATTTCCAGTTTCAAGCATGTTACTTTTCTCAGAAGCAATGAACATTTCACACACTGATCATTAAATGTTGAAGTATAGTCTGTAAGGTTTAATTGTATTGATAGTCTTTCAATCTACCTCCTGTTATAGTTATATTTTGCTGAAAGAAAAATGGAAATCAGAAAAATCCTAAGCCTGCAGCTATATTGCTGGAAGCAATAATTTTTTCTTACCTCCTGACTTAAATGCTGGCTGAATCACTGCTTAATGTTTTGAACTATGTCTTTATAATTGACCATGCGAAAAGCATACAGCTAGTCCTAAATTGATCTCTCTTTTCAAGACAGTGTAAGACATCAGAATATGTGGCAATCATTACAAATTTCCAGATTCATATGTGGTTAGATTAAAGAGGATATATTTAATTGGTATATATTCAAAGTATCTTCCAAGTTGGAAATAGCTATTTATAAATAGGATTTTAATTATTTGTAGAGATTTATTTGTAGAGAGCAGGAAAGAATAGGGAATCTTTTATCAAAACCTTGCTACATTTGAGTTTATTGAGGACTTTTACATGTCATTGTGACTTACATTATGAAAAAATGAGATTGAAATCCAACATCCGCATTGTTGGGAACTGCTGTGATTCTTCAGCTTCTCCACACTGCTTTGTTGCTCTCCGGGTTCTTTTCTAAGATATGCCCATTAACTGCCTCTATGTATCACATTATTTTAATTTTTAGGATTTTTTAAAAAAATAAAAAATGCCAGCCTTACTTAGTCTTAAGAATGTTTTGGGGGGCTTTGTATCTATGTCATGGTTGTCCCAAAGGTGCTTTTTCAAAAGGCAACTGGATTTTCTTTGTTTTTCCTTGAAGATGTTTCGCTGGATGAGGACTGAAGAAGCTTCTTGGAAGAGAAGCAAGATGTCTTCAAGGAAAAGCAAAGAAAGTCCAGTTGCCTTTTGAAAAAGCACTCTTGGGGGCCTTTGCCCTCTGGAGACACTATTAGAAATCAAAAACAAAGGGTGCTGTGTCCCTGTGCTTTATTTGGAAGTGCCCTTGAAGAAAGCAAGCTGAAGTACTAGAGGGAATCTAGTTGAGATAGGAAGAGGTTGTAGGAAGTTTGTCTCCTAATAAATTGAGCTTTTGTGACAAGTTATGCCTACTATAGTAGCCATATAAAAGCAATGCTTTTAGCATGCTTTGAAAACTCCCAGTATGCCCACTGGCCCAAATGTTTAAGGATCTGTATGCCAAGGTCAGAGTAAGTATCATGAGTTCAAAGCCTTTACTGATAGAATGGCCAACTCCTCCACATAAATGGAGACTAGTGATTGTCCTCCTGATTAACAATCAGGTGTGAAGCAAAACTGTCAGAATAAATACTATGCTTTTACACATTTGTAAATCCTTGATATACATCACTGGCTTATTCCAAAGACAGATTCTTTATTGCAACATTTGTTTTGCTATTGAGAAAGGTAATATCATCTACTTGGTTAGCTTCAAAACATACAGGATGCTGTTACGGTAGATTGGTTGAGGACAAAAAGCATGACCTACTGACTCTGAACACAAATTAATTTGCATTTTTTGCCCTTGAAGCTGAGATAAGAAGTATAGAATGTGCCACTCTTCTCATCTCTGGTGCCTTTGGAACAAACATATTTGAGAAAGGATTACAGATAGCAATATTCAACAATTTATTGTGCTAGGTAGATAGAATTGGTTTCTTTGGTTGATGGGTTTGTTATCTAGCAATTCTAAAATGGGGGGAAAGGGTAGTGAACCAGCATTTTTGTTGCATGTAAAATGAAAGCCTGTTAATACTGACTCCAAAGTCTTTTAACTAAACGCATTTAATGTGCAACACCTGATTTCTTCAAAAGGTGGGATTGTGCAGTTCTGAGATAATGGCTCTTGAATTAGGTATGCTTCAAGTACAGCCAGCAGAAGAAGCACCATTTTAAACTAATGACAGGGAACATGTTCATGGTCTTATGTGAGAGAGTTTCACAACGTTAGTTACAAACCAAATAAAATAACAAATTGGAACTCATAAGGGGATTATTTGGGGGTGATGCTGTATCCTGTAATGGTTACATTTTTAACTTTCCATATTGTAAGTCCTGATTGCAGAACTGGGGGAAATATAGCTTCTGACATGACTTTAGCACGTTATTTAGTGTTTCAGGTCCTGGTTTTCAAACTTGTTTAGGTCATGGAACCTGACCCATAATCACTAATCAAAAGGCATTAGTGATAGAAAGTTGGTGATAAAAAATAATCTATTTATTGTAAAAGGAAAATTAACCTTAACAAAAAAAATTAGCATTAATCTGCACATTATTTCAGAAACTCTTGCATATTTTCCCAATAATTGATTTTATAATAGATTTTGAAATGTTACATCAGATGGTTGGTATACTTTACTGCATGAGGTATCCATATAGCTGAATACTTCAACATGGCATTATGTGAATTCAAGTGCTTTAGATATTTTTCTTAGGATATATGAGGCTCTGCATTAATCCTTATTTTTCTTTAGCTCAAAAATGACATTTCACAGCTAAGCACTGGCTATTCACATCACTTTTTAATCTTCCCAGAATATCTCTGGATTCAGAAAGGAAGGTATCAATTGGAGGTTGGCATCTATTGCCCAGTCCTGACCACTTTTCAAAATAAAGAATTCAAGGGTTCCTACAATATTTGGACAGATGATTATGCTGATAAGCTGTATCATCAGAAGGTGATCAAAACACATGATTCCACTCATAAATTTTCTCTTGCGGGATCCAGGCAAAAGTAACAATTTTGATGTGTATTTTATTTAAATTATGTTATATTCCATTACTGTATTCTGTAATAATGAAAACCGGGGCTGTAAGACATAATTGTCAATCTAAAACAGTATTTTATACCTTCCATCACTCCAGATGTGTAGGAATTATCATTCCATTGACCACACTATAATACAATCACCTTGGCCCCAACTCTATTGGCTTTTGGCAAGGCCTTGAAAACCTAGTTTTGCCAATGGACAGTTCTATAAATTGGGATAATAGATAGATAGATGATAGATAGATAGATAGATAGATAGATAGATAGATAGATAGATAGATAGATAGATAGATAGATAGATAGATAGATAACTTAGTACTTAGTTTGATGCTTACACATAGCATCAACTTAAAGATGGGCCCTGAAAATGCTTCAGTATGTTATTGTTATAAAAGAATTAATTTATCAGATTCCTGTTCAGTCAAAGAGTAGTAGAAACTAAGAACTTGAATACAAATTAGATATGCAAAACAGATGGAAATAGTTTGTGCAGAATGTTTGAAAATAAATATACTTATTTTGCAAACTGAAAGAAACAGAAGTAGCTTTTGTTTTTTTCAGATCCTCAAACCACAGATGGTTTATCTGTTTCCTTATGAACTCCAATTTTAAAACTCTTGACTATTATAGTAGTAAAACCATATAATCTCCTTTATTATTTATTTATCGATTGCAAAATTTAGAGCCCCACTTGAACAGAAATTCATTTTGGCCCAGATCATGATATTTCAGAGATATTAATTGAAAGAACTACCTTAAAGCAATAAGCTGTTCTGTTTCCTGTTTTATCACTTAATGCTTCTGGCCATCAGGGAAATTGTGAAAATGGTGCTGTTTGGTCTAAGTGTGCTTTTCACAAAATACTTTTATTCCATTTGTAAACATTATTGTATATTACTGAATTTTTCTGACATGGGCTTGTGTGTAGATGTATGATATTTCTTATTTATTATAATTCTCATAGACTCTATGTGTTTTAGAGATAATTACATTTCCACTTGCCTATTTTAAAACTGCAAAATATTTTAATTTTGCACTGCATTGTGGGGGAAAAATGAATAAAGTGTTTGTCCTAATAAGAATGTGATTTCTGACAGGCTTTTATCTCCTAATAGCTGCTCTTTGTTAGTCAATTATCCAAAGAAACAAACCTTTTCTATGGAGTGGACCCTGAGTTTTAATCTCAGCTTGACAAATTTCAGGAAAAATGAGAGATGTCTTCAGATCATCTATGCAATAGAGTAGGTAAAATATCTTTGGGGTGAATGAGACAGATAATGTGTGGTTACCTTTGTGTACTTTGCATTGATCTTTTTTATGTATATCTGCACAGATAATGATAGTCATTCCAGGGTAGTGGTTGTAGGATATACTTGCATAGGAAAAAAGAAAGATTTCCTTGAAAATCAATTTCTGTAATATTGCCATTGATTTCAATGATGTAATTACACCATGTCTGGAATTCATAGTGGGCCAACATCTGTCCATAGATTATTGTTTAAGATAGCATTAGACTGGAACCATATTAAACCAGATGTCATGTAGTCTTATAACCTGTACCTAAAGAACTTAATTACTGTAAATCACAATCTCAAAAGAGCTCTGATTTAAGGGGTCATTCTTGCTGGCTTGGAGGGACAGAATTATGCCATGGCTGAAAACTCAGTAACATCAGAAAATGCATAAAATTTTCTTTCTTTCTTTCTTTCTTTCTTTCTTTCTTTCTTTCTTTCTTTCTTTCTTTCTTTCTTTCTTTCTTTCTTTCTTTCTTTCTTTCCTCTTTCTTTTTCTTTTCTTTCTCTCTCTATTAATCCAAATATTTATATAAATGGTACCATTTGGATACTATCACAACAGCTCATTTCTCTCTCCTCTCTTTCTATAGTTTGGCACTATATATGGATGTAACAGAGGGCATTTGCTGGAATAAAATTTTTATAGATTGCATTGTTGCTTTGGATAATTGTTGGATCTATAAAATAACACCCTGTGTGCCTTATAAACCTTTGTGTCCATTTTAACTGGATCACACATTTTGTGACTTCACTTCACTCATTTCCATTAAAATATATCATCTATTTTGTTAAATTAAATCTCTCTGAAAGCTTAAACTGGTTCTATAATTTTAAAGAAAAATTATAAATTGCAGCCTGATACTGTGGATGTGCTCAAGATTTCACATGCAATGTTTCAGTGGGTATTGCTGTCCTTTTGTTCATTTTGCTGTGCCACATCCATATCTGCAATTTAATTATCCTCAAGGCAAACCCATTAAGTGAAATGTGACTTTAAATGTTTACAGTTAAGGCATATAAATATGATGCGCTCCCCCCCCCCCAGTCATTGAACAGACATTGGCAGGGAGAAAGGTGTTTGTCTGACTTTGAGACATCTACAAGGGGAAGTTAATTTATCAGCTCAATCGAAATGGCTGCTCATTTTAAATAGCCAGCTATATCTTTCTTCAGCAAAAAGACCTATTTCCCTCCTTTCCATAAAACTGTCTCATAATGAGAATAAAGCAGTTCCCATGTGAGCTGTTATCCAAAGGTAATCACAGCGCTCAGGGGTACAATTATGTTGATAACCATATTCTGTATTACGTCTTATCGATTAACTAATAAAACTGTAACAATGTTATTTCAAGAAGGCAAAAGATATTTCAGTGTTTAATACACATGAAATAAAGCATATTTCCTTCTTTTGTTCATCCCAAGTCACAATTACCCTAATCCTGTTTACAACTCTTGTGTAAAGTTGTAAGTGGCATTCAGTGCAATGTTTTATTAGTACTTACCAAATGAATGTATTGAAACCATTAATAGGTGCATGGTAGTAGCACAGTGCATATGCTTTTCAGCAAAGTATAATGAATAGCCTGGAAATTCCGAGAACAAATAATTTTGCCTACACATACTCATCAGTGTCTAGTCGTATAGTTCAATACAAGTGATTAGTGCCAAAGAAGACGGTAACAGCATTCTGAACACATTTCTAAATCAAGAAACAGATAAGAATGTGAAGCAGCCTTCCTTCAAGTCAGGGGGTAAACTATACTTATATTTTTTTTAATAAATAAAATGTATTTATAAAATTAACAGGTGAGTTTGATAGTCTTCAAGAAGTCAGAGTTTCGGATGTTGTTCCTCGTTGTTTGGGTAAAGTACTTCAGTATCTCTCTTATAGAAAGATGAACCTGAAATGTTTGCATCTGTGGCAAGACTGGGACAGTAGACATTGTCCCAATTTTATGGACCACTACAAGCTTCTTCGATCTCTCCTTATTTGATTGGATTTGGAAGCCTTAGCATCTGAATCAGTTCCAATGGAATACTAAAACAATACTGTTATTCATTTTTAGGGAATTCTTGCTTTAAAAGAGTGGGAAAATTTCTGCTTATGGATTGGAGGTTCTTTAACTCTAGGCTGAATGTTGATCTCATGATTTCAGGTAATTGTGGGCAGACTCACTTGACCAAAAGTAGTGGCAAAATTGAAGCTTGCCTCATATTTTGCCACTTTGTGGACAAGCTAACATACACGTATGCATGGTACAATACCATATTTTGAAAATGTCTATTATTATTTGGATATCAAAATAGAAGGTCTTTATGTTTTTCCTAAATTCTAGCCGGTCTTCATTTTATTGATGAGAATTTCTAAAAGCTGGATGATAGCATGAGAAAACAAACCTGTGGTATGTGCTATCTTTGCTTGAAAAAGATAGTAGAGATGGTTTAGATTTCATAGGAAAAGTTCTCTAAGAGAGAATGAAAAAAATTGCGGAAGGGCTGGCTTTTGAGGTATGTCTTAAGAAGTCATTGGGGAGGACTTTGGGAAAAAGGAAGGTAGGAGAACTGGAATGAAGGTAATAGACAGCAATTCAGAAGGACTTGGCTCTGGCTGTGGAAAATATACAATTTTAGGAAAAACAAATGTGTGGCTGGTAAACCTTCATTGCATTGGGCAGTGTTTGCACTGCTTGGTTATTAGTTCAAGGGCAGTTCTGGAGAAGCTTGCAGGAGAGAGTTGTTGGTGATGATCTGGAGAAATGTGCTGAAACCTAGAAGGAGAGGAAGCATTATAAGCATGTATCTATCTAAAGCCAATGCTGCCTGAGGAATTCTGGGAGTTGAAGTCCACAAGTCTTAAAGTTGCCAAGGTTGAGGACCCCTTATCTAGAGCCTTTGGCTTTAGATCAGACATGTCAAACTCGTGATGTCACGTGACGTTGTGCAACGTATCGGGAGAGTTTTGCCATTGCCAGCAATGGGGTGGGCGCAGCTTCCGCATGATGCGTCCGGCCCATGGGCTGGCAGTTTGACACCCCTGCTTTAGATAGATACATGCCTATAATGCTTTGCTGCCTGAGGAATTCTGGGAGTTGAAGTCCACAAGTCTTAAAGTTGCCAAGGTTGAGTACCCCTGATCTAGAGCCTTTGGCTTTAGATAGATACATGCCTATAATGCTTTGCTGCCTGAGGAATTCTGGGAGTTGAAGTCCACAAGTCTTAAAGTTGCCAAGGTTGAGGACCCCTGATCTAGATGGAGCAGAAAGAAATGGAAGAAAAGATAAAAGGTTTTACAAGTCAGAAAACAGCCAACTGCCAACCTGACTGAAAGGAAATTGCAACCAGCCTTAATGCTAAATTAGGCAAGGTAAGGTAATGTTAGGAATAGAGTACTGCAAACAAATTAAGATGGCGCCATCATCTGGCCATATATATGCATAGAAAAAAAACATGCTCTTGCCTAGCAGTTTCGATTGCTGATCAACTAAAGTTTGAGAGGAGACAGGAATTTGCAATGGGATGCAAAACAATTAGTTGTACGTGACAATTGAAACTATAAGAATGAAAATGTTTTTCCATTGTTTCTTAAACAATAAAAACAAAGTGAAGACTTGGACTGACTTTCTATCCAATCCTAAAAATTCAGAGAATGTCTGTCCCATTTGCAAGGTGGAAGAGGAACAAGAAATAATAAGGATAATTTTGTTATTTATATCAGCTAATAAATTAGGCTCAGATTTCCTCTAGGCCACATGGAAAAGTTGACCCTTCTCTGTATTTTGATTTCCTAAAGAAGACAAAGCTGTTATCTGCCCTTAGTCCGTAAATAGTTGCACAATAATAACTTCTTACTGATCTTGAATGTTTTATAATTAAGACCATTTTGCCCTGATCCCGATAATACCCAAGAGTGAGTGGATGAAGTGTCACTGCTGGTAGAAACATTCTTTCACTGTGGCCTGGATCACCTTAATACCAGTTAATGAGGAGCAACAGACTAGAACAAATTGTGGTCAAAAGTACTGTAGGGTCTTTCCTTGGGTTTCTTGTGGCATCAAGAGAGATTGTTCCCTGGTGGCCATTTTCTAGATGACTAAGATAATGAGTCTCTTTTGTTTTTAAAAGCTGCAAAACCTCCCTCTGATTTACCTGCTGGGTTGAATGGGAAAGAATGTTCTTTTTTCAAAGAGGGAAACCTAATTCATAGATCATGAGGAAGAAAAAATATATACCACTGATTTTGGCATTCAGAATACCTGAAAAATGTCATTGGGGAAAAATGAAAAATATTAAAAGCCAGATGAAATGTTAATTTATGCATCTATTCAAGGATAGGCCCATTCTAATCTCCCATGGGGGAAAGCTCACAATTAGGGTGCGAGACTGAAACTGCATCTGCCTTGGTGAAAGGTATAAAGGATTTTAACAGGCAGATTTGTGTCAATAGAAGGAGATTCTGTTCAAATATCCTGGCTGTGTTTGTAATTGCTAGAAAGGAATTAAGTGGATTGAACTTATCAAGAAAATCCACAAGCCCCCCTTGGCTCCAACTTTAGATGTCAAGAATCCTGACTGAAATAAATGCCCTTCACATACATTGAGAAGTTTTTATTACATCACATGATTATTGTCTGTTTCATTTTAGACTATGATATTTCCATTCAGTTGAGATACACTATCAAGTTCACTTGATAATGGAATAAAGAATATTTGCTAGATTCTGATTGCTTCTGCATACTGAGAAATACATGACATTCATATTGTCATATTTGGCAGTCCCTTATTAATAAACACTCCATATTTAAAAAGAAATAAAAGCATATTTAAAAACAAATAGGAGTAGAATTATACTCATATTTTACTCATACTTTTTATTCATATTTATTATGCTTTTCAGAATGGGAGCTAAGTAAAATTAATTGGTAGCAGAAAAGACAGTCTCAGTAGGAACAAAACTTTACTTAGAAGAGTAAAGCCAGTTAAGAGAATTCACTATTTGCGCTGTGAGAGTAGATTTGTGTCTCTCTAGATTTTTTTTTCAAATACAGATTGTTAATGATTTGAATGAGCTAATTAAGAAAACAAACTGCACATGTTTGGTCTTCTGGTTACAATAAAAGTAGCCCAGAGAATTTTTTTTTTAAAAGAGAGATAAAGGGCCTACTAGCAATTATATATATTTCTGATTAGATGAAGTCTATATTTTAAAGCCCATGGACTTCTGTTTCTGCAAAGAAAAGTTAATGTAAATTTATCTATTTGAATATATATTCAAATCCTATTTAGCATAAACCACACTATTTCAGTAAGCCACTTTAATAAAAAGCAGATGTGGATATTAATATATACAGGGAATGGAGTGGGATTCTGAAATCAGGACCAGAAGAACTGGTAATACGATAAAAGCAAAGAGGGTGAGAATATCATCTCCAGAGAAGCTGGAGTTCAAGTTTGCACATGTTTTCTTCAGTCCTTCATTCCTTAGTCCTGACTTCAGACTAAGGGCAAGTAGGCAGTGGCCTAGTTCACTGGAATGAGTAGATAACCTTGGAGGATGAAGGGCAAAGATGTATAGAAACTGAATAAATAAAATAGGATTCCCAGTGGGCAAGTACATCACTGAAGGTGGCTACTGGACTAATTAGCTGACTCCACCTCTTCCTTGCATTTTCTGCTCCCCCTCTGCCCATCTTTTTTAATTTCATGTTATTTTATTTCCTTTGTTTTATTCCTTTGCTATTGTTATGTTTACATTTTTAATGATTTTTTCCCCTGTTTTATTGTTGCAAGCTGCTCAAAGTAGCAAGATGGGCGGCAAGATTGGCAGCAAATAAATGTAACCAACAAACAAATAAAATGCTATTTAGGAAATAATTAGATAAGAGGGGGAGGTGCCACCAATGAGTTAACAGTCAGGGGAAGACATTTAGAAAGGATCCACCTTGACTTCTGGTTTTGCGCCTGTAGCGCATGGCCGCGGAGAGCGGACCTCCATTCCCCACGGCTAGTTTCATCTTGCCAGGGGGACCCTAGATGGGTCCGAAGTCGCCCTGAAGAGGTAACCATGAAGGAGGGGTGCCCTGTTGATCACGAAGTGAGGGCAATCACTTCGTTTGATCCAAGGAAACCCCTCCAAACCCGACAGGAGAAAGGCTAGCGTCTAGCCCAAGCTACTTGCAGCCGAAGTCCCAGAGCACGAACCTGAACATCGGTGAACAGCATGCTTGGAATTGGTGAGAGTACTGATCTTCTTTCTTCTATCAACTATCTAAATCCTTGAAAAGATCCCCAAATCAAGAAAACCTCCATAAGTGGAGGGGACTATATCCCCATTCCCTTACAGATGGAAGTGACGAATTAATATTAAAGGAGGAAAGAGATATATTAAAATTTTATTTAAAATACTACAGTCTGGACAAATCTAGGAACTAAAAAACTGTCAAGATTATACCCTAAAGAATTTTTGATGGAATTATAAAAATATATAACAAAAATAACTTTTTGATTGGAAAAAAACTGAAAAAAGAAATAACTGCTGACATCTAATGGAGAATCAGAGAATAGAACACTAACAATAAGGACTCAGAAATTGGCAGAATACCTTGAAACAAAGAAAAAGCTGTTCCTTTGAATTGCAAATAACCTTGAAGACAACTGGGAACAAAGGAAGAGCCAGATATAAGATTAAAAAGTGTCTGAAACAAACAAACAAACAAACAAACAACATGGACTGTTTTTTAAATCTAAGAACTGTTTATGGAAAAGAAAAACCTTGGCTTTTTGGCTAATCTTTTGGAGGAGAAATTACAGGAAGGATTTAAATTGGCTTAACTCACTGAACTGTAATTTTGACTGACTGATAAATTGACTTTTGAATTAAAACATTGATGAAAGATTATTTGAAGGGGGGACACAACATGGATATCACATACGTGTCAAAAAAATGATAGGACGCCACATTCAATATTTTCTCCTGAAGGACTTTGCTTGGAAAATCAAGGGCCTCCAGAAGCAATACTTCAAGCAAGATAAATACTTTCCAGGAGGAAATATATGTAATGTTAGGACAAATACAAATGACAATAGACTCAAATCACGAGGAAATTCAAAACAACTTTGATGATTTAAATAAGCATATTTTCAATCTAAATCTACAATTAAAAAACACTCAGGAAATAACAACAAATGAACAAATAAACCAGATAGTAGACTACAAATTAGAAGAGTATGATCAAATTGATGAAATAACAAAGGAAAAGAATTACAATTTGACAAAAAATCTACAAGGTTCTGATACAACAAAAAAAATGGAATGGACTATAGAATTATCAGGAGAACCATCAAAGTTTGGGAGACAGAAAGTATTCATCTTACTGACTTCATCTTTTGCATTCCCAACATTTGTAAAAATACAGGAACTGCCGGGTAAGCAGATTACATTAACTTGCAAAATTACTTGGCAAAAGAAGAAGACCAGAGACAGAAAAAAGAGATTTGAGATTTTGAACATAAAGGGGCCTTATAGCAAGAAGGATAAGATATTTAAGTAATATAGTATGTTAATACTATATTAATATAGTATAATATAGTAATATAGTATAATATATGAAATGTTAAAATTTTTCACTTTTATTAATATAAGTGAAATATAAACTGATTAAAAAGGATGTTATATCTAGATACTATAAGATAGATAAAAAGTATAATATTTTATAATGCATGACATAAAATATTGGAATGAATGTACCTAAATGGGAAAATTTGGACAGTTAGATGATTAATACGAAGAAATTATGACTGATAAGAATTGGATTGAATATAAGGGAATTTAAGCATAAACAAAAATTATAAAAATAGGATGCATGCTGAACTAATGAGATGATGGTTATGAGAATAATATAAGCTGAAAAAAAATATTATATAGAGAGATTATTATTATTTATATAAATATAAAAATGCCTATATCTAATCATTTATATATTGAAAATGTTAAGAATTATATTGTGGGTAAGGTTGAAGAAGGAGAATACATATGGGAAAAGGAAAGATCAAAAAAAAATATCATTAATTAATATATTAATTATAGAATTATCAAATTTAATCATTATTGATTGTTAATTATTATTGTCCTTTTTTTGTTAAAATATAAATCAAGACAACACACTGTACTGGAGATTGTTATAGTTAAAAACCAATAAAATATTTATAAAAATATATATAGAAAGGATCTACCTTAATAGATTCAGCTGTTAAAGATAATGGTGGAAAATTTGTACCTTCAGACTTAAATGATTCTGTAAATGTAGCCTCACAATAAAGTTCATCTAGATGTGTATCTTGTCTGAATTACACAGGAGGGTTATCATCAATCTTGCGAGTCTGAAGGTTCAAACTTCCTTCTATCACTTTTCACCACCACTCAGTTAGGACAAGTACTTCCTAAGTTATTTCCTCTGATGCTTCATCCATTGGGAGCTCTCCCCTCTCTTGTGCCAATTCTGAGAGGGCACCATGATTACCCGTCCTTCCAAATCATCCTAAAAATGCATTGGGAAGAAGTGGCACAATCAGTCAGTATGATCAAATAGGATATCCACTTACCCTTGATTTGGTACTGCCCATGATTCATCCATAATACAGTTAAAGTTAATGAAAATTAAGTTTGAGCAAAATCAGAGTGATTTCTAAAAACAGTACATGTTTTGAAAATGAGCTGTAGGACTGAAAATGGGAATCAGTTTAAGCCACATGAACCTGCTTTGCAGAAATGACAGGTAAACCACATCATACCAGCGGCGGATTTCCGCACAGGCGCAGGAGGCGCGCGCCTGGGGCCTCCACATTTCAGGGGCCTCCACGGCGGTGATCAGATCAGGCGCCCGCCTGGCAGAAGCCGCGAGGGTAAGCAGGGAGAGGTCGAGGGAGCCCTGCACACTCAATGCTAGAGTTCAGCCCAGTTGCCTCGCACATTTTACAGGCATCTCCCT
>NW_015388547.1:0-4045 GCF_001527695.2 Protobothrops mucrosquamatus | reverse complement strand
GGCGCTGAGGCGACGGCTCGTTTGCTTGTGCTTCGCCCCCCTCTTTACGCGCGCTTACGCGTTTGAGATGGCTTATTTGATATGAAAATGCTGTTTGCCAAATAAAGTTCATAGTTTCATAATATTGTTTTTCTTCAAGCGTGAGGGGGCCTCAATTTGTTTGCGCCTCGGGCCTCCTAACTACTAAATCCGCCACTGCATCATACCAATGTGTAACCTTAAATACTAGAAACGTGTAAACATGATTTGGAATAATAATAATATATGCCAATTTTTGGATAGAGATTTAACATTATAAATCAGAACAACAAAAGCTTAAAAGAAAATGTTTCACTTTATTTTCAACAAGATTTGGCTTTCCAAGTTCATTTCTCTTGAAAAATTAGCTATACTGCCTGGTTTTATTGTAAATATCCCTCTTTGGAAAGCTTTTACCTGCTGCTCTTTATGAAAGAAACTATTTGTCAGTCAGGAAATAGCATAATAGTTCGTGAATTTATATTCTTGTTTAATACTGGGGCCAGAGATCGATCAGTTATTTCTGTTTTATGTCTTGTAATTACCTATGCTCTGCAACTGGCTCATAGTCAGCACCTTAATTATTATTCAATATGTTTTTATGGTTATAGCAACCATTAGTAGGCATTTTATTTAGTATGTACCTAAGTAAAAATGGAAAATTTCAATATAAATCAATGATTTAAATTGGCCTCCTCCCTGCTTCCCACACCTTTTTTTTCTAGTCAATTTCAATTGCTATAATTTAAATAAACACATCTGGTAAGCTGGCTTCGCTTCTTGAGATTTTCTCCAGAAGCAGAAATTTAGGACGGACAGCCTCTCTCTTAAGAGTCACATCCTGGGTTGTTACCAGTTGTTTAACAGGCATCAATTTAGCTGTTACATCTTCCATTGTCTCCATAAGAGGTCAAACCACATGCTAAAAGTCTCCTGGCTGAGCATATGGAGTGGAGAAAAGCATCTTTTGGATCAGGTATTAGTCACCATGGGGCATGATGTTCAGGAGATGTATTTCAGGAGTTTTACAATGCCAGAGGCTGCTCCTATGATCCTTATGTTTTTTTAAGAGCGGAAGATGTTTGCTTTCTCTTTAGGCATGGGACAACAGACACTCTCACCCATACTGACTTGGCTAACCCAATGTAATTCTCCATTGGTCTTCACTGTGAGTCATGCTTCATGTTAACTGCCTCTCCATTTGCAATGAAGTGAAGATATACATAGTTTCAACTGAGAACAACATGCCTCATTATTATCCTGTTGACCTTTAATTGGAAATTGATTTTTCTGCAAGGCTATAGCAACAAAAACAGAAATAAATATATTGCATAATTTAAGATTCCCTAAATGATCATTTTCATGATTTCACAAAACTCAGGTATAGAATAGTCTTGTAGAACTCTATTCAATACAAGCAAGAGAGTATCAATGCAGAGTTTTTTGTTTCACTTTTAAAAATGGAAAAAATCACCTTGCTGCCTTGGCCAGAAGAATAGATGAAGCAACATTTAGTGATATGAGTGATATTGCAGTGGCTTTAGCCAAGCTTTTGATACATTAGTTTGACCTTTTTTACTGCCTTTCTGTAGAATTTTGGGAAGAACATATTTTCAGGCAATAAAAAAAACTATTTCTTCTAGAAATATAACAAAGCCTTCTGCAAGTTGAGCTAACATTATTTACTTCCTATGGAAATAGAAAGACTTAGTTCTCTGGTTCTAAAGTTTAGAAGATTATAATGCTTAGAACAGGGGTCTCCAACCCCTGGTCTGTGGGCCGGCACTGGTCCATGGCATGCCAGCAACCAGGCTACACAAACAACCAAAGTCCCATCCGTGGGACGCAGGCAGCACGCAAAACCATGCCCCTCCAATCCATGGAAAAACTTTTCTCCACAGAACTGGTCCCTGGTGCTGAAAAGATTGGAGGCTGCTGGTTTAGATGATTCTAATGTTTAGCAGATTCAAATGCTAGGAAAGCTGGAAGGAAAGAAGTAGAAGACAACTAGCAATAATATGGATGGATCCAGTTACAGTGGCAATGAGTGTACCTTTGGACGACCTGAAGGACCAGGTTAGGGACAAATCATCACAGAGACAATCTATGTGATCGCTAAGAATCAATAATGATTTGATGGCACATCATCATAATCTCTTGGGATAGTTTTGCAGCTTCCTTTCTCGTTTACAGCCCAAGAATTATGAATAGTTTCCGGTCCCAGTACTAACCAATTCTGATCCAATTCAAATTTATTAAGATCAGCTAAGATTGTCTAAGCCAGTGGTTCTCAACCTTTTTAATGCCGCGTCCCCAAACCGTTCGTAAGTCGAGGACTAAACCGGTCGTAAGTCGAGGACTAAACCGGCCGTAAGTCGAGGACTACCCAACCGGTCGTAAGTTGAGGACTTTCCCTGCCCGGGAGCGCTGCACATGCGTGGTTCCGCCCCCTGCGCTGGCCGAGGCATAGCTGGCAAGCGGCAGAGACGGAGCAGGCCAACCACCAGCTGGCCCAGCTCAAGAGAGGTAAGGCACCCGCCGGAAAAGGGGAAAAAATGGCAGACAGCCTTGCTTGGCGACCCCCGTGAAATGGTCGATCGACCCCAAATGGGGTCCCGACCCATAGGTTGAGAACCGCTGGTCTAAGCCCTACTGCCTGCTGGGTCAATAAGTAATAGAATTAGATAATTAAAATACATTTTTTTAAAAAAAACTTTAAAAAGCTGATATATCTATTTAATTGTTCAAAATGTAGTCTAGTGTTAATGTGTTAACAGGTAATATCTGGTATTGCAGTTTTATTGTTTCTATTTAAAAATTGTATACAAAGTATGGCTACTACAGACAGGTAACATTCCCTCTGTCAGCAGTTAAAGGGATAATGGTGGTGACTGGAAAGCCCTCTTCCAAGTTCAGTAGATTTCTAGGAACAATTTATGTGGATATGTCTAAACCAACCATGTTGTTCTACCTCTTTTGTTCTTTTATTCTAAAGGCAGATAAAAAAAATTCTCCCTTTATTTTTATGTGACTTTTTTATTTTAAATATTTGTTTTTAATTCCCTGCAAAATGAACTAATTTAAAGCCAAATAATTTAAATTCTCTGATTTAATCCCCAAAAGTATTTGAAGAACCGATTTACAATATTTCCTAATTGAGATTCTGAAATGAGCTTTCTTGAACAAACATGGATATCCAGAAACTATTTAAAAATGCAGTATCTTCCTCTATACCAACTAGAGTTTTCAGTCACCAGTCCTGAAAAGAATATGTCCTTTGCTTAGAACAGCTATCTGTATCACCAGGGTGTCTGATAGTCTGGATTTATTGGAACTACATTTCCCAGAATTCCCAATTAGCAATGATTATACAGGTTGTGAGTTTGGGGAACAATAGTCCGGACATATTGAGTGGGTGCCAGGGGTGTCCACAGAGTATGGTGAAAAAAGTCAAGATGGCAACTGCAACAGTGTGATCAAAGCTCTGATTATGGTCACCATCTTGATTTTATTTAACCATATCTTGAGGACACCCTTGGAGGGTGCCAAGCTGGAAGAGCTGGCCAAGAGACCAATTATTATCAGGGAGCAAAGTGATTTTTCTCAACTTTAGAAATCCTTGCACTTATGAAATTCTCCTTCTTGAGCTCGCTAAATGCTCAATGGCAGTGTAATCCGAATTTTGAACTTTTATTCTTTTTTGCTTACAAAGCAAGACTCAGAAAATAAAAGGCCACGGGGAACTTTTCTCCAGTAGCCACACAGCAAAGTTATTTGCCTGCAGTTGCCTGCCACTCAGGTATGAAGACAGGCTGTCATTTCCTGCATCCCACTGCCCCTTACTGCCTTGTTCCAATTTTTTCAAGCCCTACAGCATTATTGTTTGATGTGTCTGGTGGAGGAATTAAAGTAGATGAAGATTGAGGATACCACTCCCTTAGGTAATATGTATTCTGATTCCCTCCAGCTATCTGGCTGACAGTGCCTCTCTTCTCATCCCAGCCCCATTCCTTGCCCTTGAGATGGG
>NW_015388546.1:189087-191204 GCF_001527695.2 Protobothrops mucrosquamatus | reverse complement strand
AAGACCCCGTTGCTAATTAGCCAACCAGCAACGGAGACCCCGTTGCTAGTTAGCCAACCAGCAACGGGCATGAAACTGCATGCAGATGGAGAAGGGCAATCACCCTTAATGGGCGATCAATGGTGAAGGGCAATCACCCTTAATGGGTGATCAGGATATGCATAGGGGATTAAGGGGGGGGAATACAAGGAACACAACATTTTAATCATCAGGAAAGTCTCAGTGTCAAATCTAGAAGCAGGATCATGAGTCTTTTTCCATACCATTTAAATTAAATCATATTTCTTGACTCTGTGCACTTAAAGGAAGAAATGCCATGCTTAGCAATATTTGCGTATCATTTTCTAAAAAATATTATAAATGCCATTTACAGAAGCAGCTTTGGAAGGATATCTATGCTTTTTTTTTGTTTCTTCCACTTAATATCTTTCTCTTCCTCTATCCGTCCTCCAGTCACAAACTACTCACTCCAAGAAGCTTCAGCATGAAGTGATTGGACAGCATAGTGTCCCTTCTTAAATTATTACAAAATTGCAGCTTCCTAAAGAAAGCTGAAGCAGAGCTGTGCTTACAAAAAGGGAGGGAGGGAGGCAAGTACTCAGCTGCACAGAAATACCCTCAGTGATCCATCTCCGCTAGTTGGCAGGAGAAGGGTATCTGATGGGTTATGAGATGTTCAGCTCCTGAGGCCTGCTGCCCGTGAGTTATGAGTCTCAGTAAAAATCCAATTGAATTAGCCTGCAGATAAACAGCAATCTTTTTCAGACAACCCCATCCTGATAGAAGAGTAGAGTCTAGTAGTAAGAGTTAGGAGCCTTGCTCAGAATTAGGTTTTGATTATTATACCCCTGACATTGGAAAAAGTGTTTCCCCCTTTTTGTCTTTATTTATCTAATAAAAACAGAACAAAGGAGAAAAAAATGGCAAAAGAAAAGGGAAAGGGAAAAATAAAAATATCAATAACAGCAGCAATTGTATACATGCATGTGTATGTGTGCATGACATTTCTACACAATAGTTTTAATAAAGAATAATCATACATAATGTCAGTGCTTTTTTTAAAAAAAAAAAAAATTGCCGGAACTCACGCACAGCTCTTGCTCCAGTCGAAAGCCCTTTATGGAGCGGGGGGGGGGACCACTTTAGGGAGTTTCTGAAGTGCAGATCACATGAGCAGCGTCAGCTGACAGACGCCATTGCCGCAGCTTTTGAGAGGGGGCTTGTTCGGAGCCAGCATGTCTTCTGCCACCTTGTCGTCCTCTTCCTCTGATGACACAGAGGCTTCCTCTAGAGCCAGAGAGACCCAAGATGGTGGTGGCGCTGCTGCTTTGGGAGCGGGCCTGGTCCCTGGTAGCCAACACAGGGGTGAGGACAGGCGGCGGCGGTGGGGGGAGCCCCATGAACCAAGGCAGAGAAGAGGGTCTGCTTTCAGGGCCGTGGAAGTGTTTCTGGGTCGACCTTCGATGCCCCCGACTTCCCTGGGCAGCTTCCTTTCACCGAGCCAGAGCTTTACTCGCGCTGGCAGCTTAGAAAGAGCCGGTTCTTCCCTTCAAAAAAAGGTGCCGGAACACCATTCTGTGCGTTCTATGACAAAAAAAGCTCTGCATAATGTACATCTGTAAGCAACTCACACATAAGTTATGTGTAACATGACTCATCAATCCACTGAATAATTGTGGCTATATATTTATCTTTCTAACGTTGAACTAGGTCTCCTAACAATAAAAATGGCATGGAGAATCCATTTTTGTTGTCCAATGATCAGTTTTCATGCAAAACGTATGTAATTCAACAACACAGAGACATCTTAAGATACTAAACCTTGTTTCAAGGACACCTTAATATATATAATATCTTCCTATCATACTATCTTGGAATAAGTTCAGAAATAAAAGATTGTCATGTTTCTTTCTCAATCGAAGCTGATATGACAAACCAAAGCCTAGGCATATCTCCTTTCTCCAAATATAAGCCAATTGTTTGATAAGCCACACCTTTCTTAATCTGACCATCAAAGCTACCTATTTATATAAAGTCCCTCCCAGGTTCTGTTTCTTAATCGCAGTGGCTTTTATTCTTAATTGTGCTTAGCATTTTTTTAAAATAAGCCATTCTTG
>NW_015388546.1:184559-188482 GCF_001527695.2 Protobothrops mucrosquamatus | reverse complement strand
GAAGCTGATATGACAAACCAAAGCCTAGGCATATCTCCTTTCTCCAAATATAAGCCAATTGTTTGATAAGCCACACCTTTCTTAATCTGACCATCAAAGCTACCTATTTATATAAAGTCCCTCCCAGGTTCTGTTTCTTAATCGCAGTGGCTTTTATTCTTAATTGTGCTTAGCATTTTTTTAAAATAAGCCATTCTTGGCTATGGAATGCAGTGGGAGATACTTAAGAGGATAGACAAAGGGTGTAGGCAGAAAAAACTTTTTGAAAAGATTAAAAGGGCCAGAAAAGATTAAAAGGGCCATCTGTCCCACAGGAAATAAACAGCAAACAAAACTTTTTTTGTTTTGTTTTGCAATCTACCATTGACTTTTAATGGAAAAATCACATCACCAAGTCACATCACTGGCTCACTACAGGATGCTGGTGGCTGGGAAAAAGAATGTGACATTTTCCAGAATGTGAGAGAAACACATCCTTTAACTCTAATTACAGTAAAAACCAAAAGATGGGGTTGGAGCAAGCATTGCTTCTTCATGTCATACAAAGACCATAGCATTATTCCCACAATATGCTTAACTAAGTCAACAAGTTTGATTATAAGGCTTGTAAAAGATGAGCAGGATTGTATCTGAGTATCTGGATGGGAAACCACTGGGAAATTTCAAGATGTACATTGGAGAAGGGTGGGAGATAAGGCACAGCACCCCTGTTTCTTAACTGTTGCCAAGCAAACTATATCAACACAGCAAATAAGTAAGAAGAAATAGGGCACAATTTGAAGGAGACTTTACCAATACCATTAACATATTTTGCAGTAATTTTATTAGTATGCAAAATATAACAGGCAATTTTTTTCTTCATAAGAGCACTTTATAGTATTTTCATAAAATTATAAAATACCCCCCAAATGGGTTACAGTGGTTAAAATAAAAACATCAACAATTCAAGCTGCTACTTATAAGAAACTGTTTTTTTTTAAAAAGTAGGTAGACATACAATAAATACAAAAATGTCACTGTATAATAAAACAGCAGGAGATAACATAAAAACAGCGGCATCAAATTGAAAAGGCTGGCGTAATAAAAAACTGCCTTGTGCTCTTCCCAAACGGGATCTATAGCATAGATCTGATCAGCGCTTTTTTTCCCCCAGCGGAATATTCTGTGAAATAAACGCCACCGAGAATTTAAAAACTTTAAGGTTAAGCATTTCCAATATCTCTATCCCCATTTTCTTTCTCCTTCCCACAATCCCACCAAATGCAGACCAAAAAAATTCCACTGAACTTACCAGCGCTATGGCAAATATACCAACAAATCTAATAGGTAATAATTTGCTAACCTTTCGTAACACTCAGCTCCACTTCTCTCCACCTAATGATAGGAATGGCCCTATTTTTTTCTCCTGCCATAACTTTATCGTGATCAATATTTCTTGGTCCCTACGTAATGCTACAAGATTAAGGTGGTTTACTGGGGCCCTAGCATGATAGCAGAAGCTGCTCTTTAGGGCTTAGCATGGGAAGAATCTGGCCATTGTTGCTTGTTCAATACCATTGTGGTTAAAAATCCTGACTTAGGGCTGGGTTTGTGCCCAGCCACTGAGATATGGATTTGGAGAGCAGAAGCACGAAAGTCTGGTGTGAAGAGCCACAAGGGAAGTCAATGGTGAACTTAAGTACTAATGTTGCACGTAAGGACTGAGACACATCCGTCCCGTCTGTTTTCCAGCTGTTCTGCCAGAGGCACAGCTGTCAGTCCTAGATCTGAGGAGAAGGCACAGTCAGGAAGGGGCTGGCTCTCAACCGCCCAGCATAGCCATCACCTGATTGTGTATGCAGTGGTTCAGCCGGTTTGCAACACTTTGGCAGAACCGTTAGCTAATTTTTTGTTGCCCAGGTCCAGAATGGACTTCCGGAAGCGGCATCCACACAGAGAAATGGTTGTTCACATATTTGAATCCCACCATTGTGTGTATGTCTGCAGGCCAGAGAGCCTGCTATAAATTCAGCAGAGTGCCTAATCACCACCATAAATCACCCTCTGAAATAGCCATTAAGAGGGTCGGAGTTCAGGTTGGCATGGTAACAGCCGATTGGTGGTGACTCAAATGTTGTAGAAGGGAGGAATGGACAGAGGCAGAGCAAGGGACTGGAGAAGCAAAGGGCTGGGCCAGGCAGGGAGTCAAGAGATCAAGATGCTTGTTCTCCAGGCAACCCACTCTTAGCCTAGTAGCATCCTGGAACTCCAGATCTGAGCTTCCGGGGCCTCAGGCGGCCTCCCTACCATTTTGAAAGAAGCAAACAGCTCTTTGATTGTACAGGTAGTCCTCGACTTACAACAGTTTGTTTAATGACTGTTCAAAGTTACAACGGCACTGAAAAAAGTGACCATTATGACCATTTTTCACACTTAATAATCGTTGCTATATCCCCATGGTCACCCGATCGAAATTCAGATGCTTTACAATTGGTTCATATGTATGATGGTTGCAATGTCCCGGGATCATGTGATTCCCCTTTGGCGACCGTCTGACAAGCAAAGTCGGTGAGGAAGCCAGATTCACTTAACAACTGTGTTACTAACTTAACAACTGCAGCGATTTGCTTAACTGTGGCAAGAAAATGGGGGCAAAACTCACTTCACAAATGTCTCATGTAGCAACAGAAATCTTGGGCTCAGTTGTGGTCGTACGTCGAGGACTACCTGTAGTCTGGAAGCCTGGATGCCAAGGGAAGAGTCATTTCCATCGAGACAGCTAGTGGCACTTGCCAAATAATGTGTTAGAATATGAACTGAATCAAAGGAAGTTCCCTGCAAGGTCCTCTGGGCTGTTTTCACATGAGCATCTTTATTGCCATCGAGCAAAACAGTCTAATGTTGCAAAACATGTGTTTACACCTCTCTTAGGTACCACAGCCACAGGAGCAATTTTGAACTATAAAAGAAACTGCAGCTCTGGAAGGTGCTTCCTTGCAAAATCGTATGCAGGGCCTATTCCAATTCTTCTTTCTTATATAGATAGTTCTTGTTTAGTGACCACAATGGAGACTGGCAACTCAGTTATTAAATAAAGCAGTACTGTAGCTATGTAAAACTGATTGTGCTTATGATCTTATTTCAGCTTCCCTTTGTTTACAGACATGCCTAGGTTATAAATGCGAAGACTGAAGTTACTTTTTCATCACCTTTGCAACTGTGAATAATCTCTGTATGGGGTAGTTGCTAAACAAGGCCTACCTGTATCTCTTCATTCCTCCAACTTTGATTTTTCAGCTCCATCTATACTTCTTGTCTACAATTAGTTCTACTTACCTTTGTATAACAATAAGCTGCAGAAATGGCATATATGTACAACTGTGTCCTCTTTAGGCCCACAGAATGTTTCTAGGCAGGTTTTATTTTATTTTATTTTATTTTATTTTATTTTATTTTATTTTATTTTATTTTATTTTATTATTTTATTTTATTTTATTTTATTTTATTTTATTTTATTTTATTTTATTTATTTTATTTTATTTTATTTTATTTATTTTATTTTATTTTATTTTATTTTATTTTATTTTATTTTATTTTATTTTATTTTATTTTATTATTTATTTTATTATTTTATTTTATTTTATTTTATTTTATTTTATTTTATTTTATTTTATTTTATTATTTTATTTTATATTTTATTTTATTTATTATTTTATTTTATTTTATTTTTTGCCACCTTGCCCTCAAGTAATTCTGGGTAGTTTACAACATTAAGCACAAATCAGGCAATTCCATTATACATAGAACACGGCTAGATCAATGTACTGAAAAACCTGTCCTCAAAAGCAAAAATGAACACTGGGAATAAAAATATGTAGATGTTGAAACTCAGAACTACATTGGCAGAAGATCCACCCATGGGCCTTATGTGTATCAAGTTATTA
>NW_015388546.1:144144-184080 GCF_001527695.2 Protobothrops mucrosquamatus | reverse complement strand
AGATGAGGGAATAGAAGGGGAACTCGATGACACTAAGCTGGCAGGACTAGCCAACACCCCAGAAGACAAGTTCAGGGTCCAAAAAGCTCTTGGCAGACTTGAACAATGGGCCCTATCCAACAAAATGAAATTTAATGTGGAGAAAAGCAAGGTTTTACACTTAGGCAGGAAAAACCAAAGGTACAAGTACAGATTAGGCGAAACCTGGCTCAAAAACAGTAACTGTGAGAGAGACCTTGGAGTCCTAGTGGACGATCACTTAAATATGAGCCAGGAGTGTACAGCAGCAGCCAAAAAATACAATAACAATCCTTGGTTGTATAAACAGGCACAGAATCAAAATCACGTTAAGTATTAGTACCGTATTATAAAGCCTTAATAAGGACATACTTGGAATACTGCATCCAGTTTTGGTCACCACATTACAAAAAGACGTTGAGACTTTGGAAAAAGTGCCAAGAAGAGCAACTAAGGTGATTAAAGGCCTGGAGACTAAAACATATGAAGAACGGTTGCAGGATTTTGGTTTGGCTAGTCTAGAGAAAAGAAGGACTAGGGAGAACATGATAGCAGTATTCCAGTATTTGAGAGGCTGCCAGGACGAGAAACAATGGATGGAAACTAATCAAGGAGAGAAGCATCCTGGAATTAAGGAAAAACTTCCTAACAATGAGGACAATTAACCAGTGGAACAGCTTGCCTTCAGAAGTTGTGGATGCTTCATCACTGGAGGTTTTTAAGAAAAAAACTGGACAGTCATCTGTCTGAAAGGGTATAGGGTCTCCTGCTTGAGCAGGGGGTTGGACTAGAAGACCTCCAAGGTCCCTTCCAGCTCTATTCTGATTGAAGACGAGCCAATTTTTTTTAATCAGTCTTGGAAGCTTGAAGATGAGTAGACTACAGCTCCCAGAATTCCCCAGCCAGCAAAGCTGAAGTCCACCCACTTTCATGCTCCGAACCTTGACAAATACTGGCTTAAACCAATAAAGAGGTTCTAGTATTTCTTGTGGTATCTGTTTCTTGGGCTGATATGGGTTCAAAGCCTAACTCTGACATGGATGTACTGAACACAGAAATTCCCTATTGGCATACAAGGAAAACGACACAATCTCACTCTGAATGGGGGGGGGGGAATTGTCAATTTGCACAACAAGTGGGGAAACAAGGAGTCGGTGTAAAGGAAAACAGTCAACAATGCCTGATCAGCAGGGGCTGAATTGGTTTCCTCTGCAGATCTAAAGGCACATCTGGTAGTGCCATCATCCCATTCTCCACTTTTTGATTTCGCCCCTCCCGCCATACAAACTGGAGTAAACAAATAAATGTGTGCTTTGATTTGTATTGGTGCTTCGCTGAATGGCTCCTGTATGTTTCGTACTGGGACAACTGACTTGCAAAGGGTGGCCATCTCTGAACAGCCAAGCCAAGCATGCATCCCTTTCTTTCTGGCTGACAGATGAAATGGCTTCTCCTATAGTTTAATCACAGCAGCCTCCAGTGCTGTTTCCTGCCTTGGGAGACCCAGGGGCTGCTTTTATGATTTGGAACAAAGCTCGTCTAAAAACTGTAACTGAATCAAAGAGGGCAGGGAGCCTGGTTGGGTTGCAGATGTGCAGCACAGGCCCTGCCTTTGCCCAGTGGAGAATGCCATCACATTTCACCTCCTGTGGAGCAGTGACCGATTAAAAACATCGGCTTTGTTAGCTCCAGGGCAAAGGGATTGCAGAGTAACTGTCATGTGTTATCTGGGATATCAGAAAACTTAACAGATAACTCTCATTCCAGTCCTTGACTTACAACCACAGTCAAGCCCAAAATTTCTGTTGCTAAGCAAAACAGTTGTCAAGTGAGTTTAGCCCCATTTTACGACCTTTTGCCCCATTTTACGACTTTCCTTGCAACCATTAAGTTAGTAATATAGTTGTTAAGTGAATCTGGCTTCCCCATTGCCTTTGGTTGTCAGAAAATCGCATAAGGTGATCACATGACCTTGGGACACAGAATTGGTCATAAGTATGAACCAGTTGTCAAGCATTTGAATTTTGATCACATGACCATGGAGTTACTGCAATGGTCATAAGGGTGAAAAAAGGACATAAGCCACTTTTTTTCAGTACCGTTGTAACTTCAAACGGTCACTAAACAAACTTGTAAGGTGAGAACTACCTGTTCTGTGACAAAGCCTAGGGCAGTGATGGCGAACCTTTTAGAGACCGAGTGGCCAAAAACTGGCCCCACCCCTCTCCATCTCCCTGCTCCGCCCCTGCTCTGCCCCCCATCCCCCACCCCACCTGCCCACAGGACCACTCACCGCCTCCAGGGCCCGCCGCAGATCGCTCAGGCAGCCCAGCAGCACTATGGCGGCCACACCCTCTGCCCGTGTCCTGCAGCTTCAACTGCATGATGGCAGAGTCTTGTCTAAGCCGCCTGGCTGCCATGTCCTTGGCTGTGCTGCTCCATGTGGGCCACGCTCGAGGGCGACTCTCCTTCAGGGGGCTGCTGGAGAGGAGGAGGTCGCGGGGGGAGGCAAGGCTGGGGCAACGGCACGTGTGCCCACAGAGAGGGCTCCGAGTGCCACCTCTGGCACCCGTGCCATAGGTTCGCCACCACTGGCCTAGGGAGATGGAACTATATTTTACTTTTTTACCTTCCCTCTGATCCACAAACTCTGTTCTTGAAGATCAAGTAAAAATATACTGTATACTATCCAGGAATTTACCTTTGTAAAAGTCACTGATAATTTTTGAAGCAACTTAATAATAATAATAATAAAGTTGGAAGGGACCTTGGAGGTCATCTAGTCCAACCCACTGCTCAGGCAGGAAACCCTATACCATTTCAGACAAATGACTGTCCAGTCTCTTCTTAAAAACTTCCAGTGTTGGAGCATTCACAGCTTCTGGAGGCAGGTTGTTCCACTGGTTAATTGTTCTTACTGTCAGGAAGTTTCTCCTTAGTTCTAGGTTGCTTAAGAACAATAGGGCTATTGCTAAAATTCCAAATATATATTGTTCTGGTATGATCATCCGAGAAGATTCTCTTTGGATGCAAAAAAATCGCATGTTTATTCCTAGTATCTCCACAAAATATGTAATACTGAACATTATCAACAGTATGATGTGGAATAGGACTGATATAGCCAATATATCAGTCAAATTGGGCAAATAGTAGTTAAGGAACCAGGTTGGAAACCAAGAGACGGTGTGTTCTAGTCCCACCTTAGGGGTGAAACCCCACTGGGTGATTTTGGGCCAGTCACTCTCTCTCAGCCCAACCCACCTTACAGGGTTGTTGTTGTGGGTCAAATAGGAGGAAGGAGTATTAGATATGTTCACCTCATTATTTATAAAAATAAAGAAAAATTAAGAGCCTACATTTGCCACTAAATATGTAAAAGGAATCCTGGTTTCAGAAGTTAAGAATCTAACTTCCCACCCAAATCACATCTTTCTTACTCTGGCTGTTGACTGTTATGGTCTATCTTGGAGAAAAGCTTAACTTAATCCTGGACATTTAGGTTACTCACCTGAATAAAAGCCAGACTATGCTGGATTAGTTCCTTCCTAGGATTATGCTTCTCCTCTCCCCCTTTCTGACTTCTACGTGTTAGATGGAGCATTTCAGTCTGGGAAGTCTAGACATATACCAGTAATTGTGGCTGATGGGGTTGATACTTGGGATAAGGGGAGACAGTCTGACTTCAGGCAAATTGTTTAAACATGTAATACTGTACTTCTTTCAGATGAATATCACATACAAGGAGGCTGGAATATCTTCTGCATTTCATGGTATTGTTTAATAACAAGTTTCTATCCAAGTCAAATTACTTAGAAAGTTGAATAATGTTTGCACAAAACAATTGAATTTTCTTTCAATCCCCAGTAAACATGATGCCCATATATCTGTCCCAACTTAGCTATGAGGCTTCAGCTGCAAGGGAGTTACATATTTGGAGGAATCGGTAGCAATTTCATTCTGATTCCTCCATTTTTTAATTTTCCACAAAATACTGACTAACTTCGTGAAATATGAGAAGTGTTTGCAAAGCATCCTGCTGGGGAGAATAGCTTCAGTAGTCAAGAAAAATAGTTTGGTGAGAGAGAAGTTAAGCACCATATCCAAAGTTCTCTCCCCCTACACACCCCCACCCCCCAGCTTTTCTCTGGGTGACAAAATTTTACGACATGCATTTGCAGAGCCTGGCCTGTTCCTGTGGGCAGAACACACTAGGCTGAAATGTGATTGACTAGCTGGTGACTCTGGGCTCTAAATCATGGTTAAGCATTTCAACCAGCCTCTGTTTCTGAACTTTTAAATCATGTCTTGTTCCATACAACTTTATGTGTGATAATACTGACATCTCAGCTGTGAGTGAAGAAAGTCAGTTGCTGAAGTTATTTTCCTACTGTTCAATCCTTGCCTCATCCCCCACCCACCCAGCCTGACCCACATTAAGGAGAGAGATTAGATGAAAAAATATATAGTTTTAAAAATATATATATACTTTGAATATCCCAGCCACTCTCCTTTGATCACTATCATCATTTTTCTAAAGGCAAGACATTGTTTGCTAAAATTCTTTGTTAAACATCTCTCTTCTTTGACATAATTTTGATTTGGAATCTTATTTAAGGATCTCTAGACAAACTACATTTCCAGGAAATCTATTTGAAAACTGTTAAACTAAGACTTTATTATGCTCATAGACCAGCATGGGTAAATTGGCAGTCCTGCTTCTGAATCTGGGCCCTTCTTTTAAACCTGCTCTTAAAGGGAGTTCCTTTTGATATTCTTTAATAGCAAAAACAAGGGAATCTTAGGGCATCAGACACATTTTGAAAGGTAAATAGAGGCAAGTTCTTTAGCTCCATAGGGGACAACTGCGTCATATTCAACACCCCATTTTTTTCGGGTGAAATCCCATCACCATAAGATAGTTCATACAGGTAGTCCTCGACTTACGACCACAACTGAGCCCAACATTTCTGTTGTTAAGTGAGACATTTGTTAGGTGAGTTTTGCCCCATTTTACGACCTTTCTTGCCACTGTTGTTAAGTGAACCACAGCAGTTGTTAAGTTAGTAACACGGTTGTGAGGTAAATCCGGCTTCCCCATTGACTTTGCTTGTCAGAAGGTGGCCAAAGAGGAATCACATGACCTGGGGACACTGCCGTCGTCGTAAATGTGAAACAGTTGCCAAGCATCTGAATTTTGGTCACTTGACCATGGGGATGCTGCAATGGTCATAAGTGTGAAAAATTGTCATAATTCATTTTCTCCAGTGCCGTTGTAACTTCCAACAGTCACTAAATGGACTGTTTTAAGTCAAGGACTAACTGTACTTTATTTATTGCTTGCCCTGAATCGGTGAGAAGAATCTTAGACATGGAACTGTAAGGGCAGGAGTGCCTGTTGCCGCCTCCCCTTCCTTCAGCTCCAGCCCCCCTTTGCCATCTCCACTATCTGTCTCCGATAATCTCTTGATGTCCTTTCAAAACCAATTACTAGATTAATTGACTCAGGAAAAGATGCGGTTGAGGGCTGGAGCTGCCCAGATTTATTTTCTAATAGGCCGCAGCGGACATGGCTGGTGTCGAGGGAGATTTACTGTCTCCCTAATTCAGCAACAGTTCAAATCTGTGATTAATAAGGTTTTTCCACCAAGCTCATAATTTACTCTCGCTTTTTTTTTTTTTTAATCAGTGGAAACAGCAACTGGTTCCTCATCATCCTCAATTACAAAAATATTAAAGCCAGCATGTGTGGTTGAGTGGTTGCTGCCCAGCTGGGGAATGTTTCTTTAAATCATTGCCAAGTTAACATAACAATAAGTTACATTTGCATTTGAAAGGAAGCAGCTGAATGTTGTCTGGGGATTGTTAGGCATCAGGGTCCTGATTTAATTTGTTCACAGGGCTGCCTCTAGGGGCAGTAGACTGCAAGAGATTGGCTCCGTGTCTCTTTCTTTCTTTCTTTCTTTCTTTCTTTCTTTCTTTCTTTCTTTCTTTCTTTCTTTCTTTCTTTCTCCCTCCCTCCCTCCCTCCCTCCCTCCTTCCTTCCTTCCTTCCTTCCTTCTCCTTGCTTTGCTTCTCTATACTTGCTGTAATTGTTTCTCTGTACTTGGTGAATTCCCTAGCTGTTTGAGATCCTAAGGAATGGGGGGTGGGTGGACTTGGGTGTGTGTTGGCAGGGGGTGGGTTGTGCCTTTGAATCAGTCTTGACTCCTGGCAACTATCTGGAGAAGTCCCTGCACTGTTCTTGGCAAGATTTCAAAACTAGTTTGCATTGCTTCCTTCCTAGGATTGAGAGAGAGTGACTGGCTCAAGGCCATCCAGCTGGCTTTCATGCTTAAAGCTGGACTAGAACTCCCAGTCTCCTAGTCTCTCAGTTTCTAGGCTGGTGTCTTAACCACCACACCAAATTGGGAATGCTGCCCTTTACCTAAAACGTGGTGAGCTCATCAAATATTGTATAACAATTTTGTAACAAATGTTGTTACTGTGTTTTCCATCATTTCTCTTTGTTGACTGGGATTATTGAGCGCAGGTTCCCTATCTCTAATCTACAGAATAGTTCCCCTCCCCAACCTGAATACAGGTAGTCCTTGATTTACAACAGTTCATTTAGTGACCATTCAAAGTTACAATGACACTGAAAAAAGTGACTTATGAACGTTTTTCACAAGTGACGACCTTTGCAGCATCCCCATGATCATGTGATCAAAATTCACCCACTTGGCAAATGGTTCATACTTACGACGGTTGCTGTGTCCTGAGGGGGGGTGTCATGTGTTCCCCTTTTGCCACCTTCTGACAAGCAAAGTCAATGGGGGAGCCAGATTCACTTAACAACTAATTTATCAACTGCAGTGATTCACTTAACAGCTGAAGCAAGAAAGGTCGTAAAATGGGGCAAAACTCACCTAACCAATGTCTCACTTAACAACAGAAATGTTGGGCTCAATTGTGGTCATAAGGCGAGGACTATCGGTACATTGAACTACAATACTAGAATGGAGGACAGGTACTGTAATCCAGTATATGAGGAAAATGCTCAGCTGGGGAATCTGATATAGAGTACTGTACATGTAATCCTCAACTTGCAACCATTCGTTTAGCGACTGTTCAAAGTTACAACAGCGCTGAAAAAAGTGACTTACGGCCAGTCCCTGCACTTATGACCGTCACAGTATTCCCTACAGTCATGTGATCAAAATGAGAACAGTTGCAGTATCCTGGGATCAGGGGATCACCCTGGGCAACTTTCCCAGCCAGCTTCCAAGTCAGCAGAGAAGCTGATTTTAACAACTGCATAATTCATTTAACAAGTGCAGTAAGTCACTTAACCACCCTGGCCCAAAAAAAGAAAAAAAAAAGGCTGTAAAATCGGGGCTCGCCATTCACTTAACCGCCTTGCTTAGCAATGGAAATCCTGGTCCCATAGTTTGTGATCGTAAATCAAGGACTACCTGCAGTTATTAGTCTGTCGTTCAAACCTGGCTCTGAAACCTCCCTCCTTGTTTTTGGTTTTGAGAGAGGGGAGGAAAGAAAGTAATTAGAATTGGAATCAAGGACAGGCTGGACCACCCTTTAGGAAAACAAAACACAAGCCTGCTGGGCTGCCGAGATCCCACAGCGGATGGGAGTGGAGCAGCTCCGCATGGGTGGGTCATTTCATCACTTCCCCATCCAGCCCTTCTTCCAAGAGCAGAGCTGGCATTTATTGGCCAATAAAAAACAAACAAACCCTCTGGAAGCTGGCCAATTCCACTCACCCAGAACTAGCTTTGGAAGGGTGGCTGGGAGCCAAAGCCTGCATCGCCAGCATCCTTTTGACAGCGGGACTGCAGCCTTTCCCCCCCCCACACACACACACTAGGCCACCTTAGGGCACAAGGTTTTCATTCGGAACCACACTCAGTGCTCGCTGGGTAGGATCCATAGTGTTTTCAAAGGATGCCCCTTCCCTACTGCTCTCCATCCAACCTTGAAGCGGCAGAAAACAATATGAGGCCAGCATGACATTGGCTACCCCACTGGCCGTCTGCCTTGCCCCGGTTGCTTGTGTTTCAAGCCACAGCGGTCACCAGGCTTTCTTCCGAGGACATGGGTGACAAAAGTTAACAAACGCAACACACTTATTTTACTGCTCTTGGGTGACGTTGAAACGAAGGCAAAAGAGCATGCAGGTAGTCCTCGACGTACGACCACAATTGAGCCCAAAATTTCTGTCGCCAAGCCAGACATTTGTTAAGTGAAGTTTTGCCCCATTTAGCGACTTTTCTTGCCACGGTTGTCAAGTGGATCACTGCGGTGGTTAAGTTAGTAATGCGGTTGTTAAGTGGATCTGGCCTCCCGTTGACTTTGCATGTCAGAAGATCGTAAAAGGGGAATCACGTGACTGTAAGGTCACTGCAACTCCGACATAAATATGAACCTGTTGCCAAGCCACCAAATTTTGATCACGTGATCATGGGGACGCTGCAACGGTTGTAAGTGTGAAAAATGGTCATGAGTCACTTTTTTCAGGGCTGTTGTAACTTCGAACAATCACTAAATGAACTGTTGTAAGTTGAGGACTATCTCGTATTAATTCTGGCCCAGCCTGTTATGATTCCTCACCGGCCAGTGGACCCGGCAGCTGAGTCTGAGGAATCAGAGGAGGAGGAGGGGCCTGGAGTGACATTAGAGTCAGAGGAAGGCTTTGAGGAGCTCCAAGACTTACAGTCTGACGAGGAGCTTGGCCCCTCTACTCGCGCTTAGGCTGAGACACAGCTGTGCTGGGAGTCTGAGTTGGACAGTGATGAATCACAGCTGGGAGATACCCAGGATGCACGAAAACGCCGGCAAGAAAAGAGAGTAGGACAGAGGAATGCAATGGGGTGGCTCCAAAGGCAAAGGAGAAGGCATTAGGAAGCCACGCCTTGGCTGCATAATAAAAGGGAAGGTGTGGGAGGTGCTGGTTGCCGAAGGCAACCATTCGTGTTGAGGATCGAGTTTCTGTGGACTGTGTTTGTTTGCCTTGGACATTGACTCAGGTCTGTGAATAATAAAAGGGGATTGGTTTTTTCCTGTGGTTCCAGCCTGCTTGTTGGAAGAAGGGTTTCTCCTTGTGAGCTTACAAGGACTCATGTAGGCTGGGACAGAACACAGCCACGGATCTCTTTAGCCTGCCTTGTTCCTATGATTGAAACAAGATTGGGACAGAAGAAAACAAGATGTTGTCATGGGAAGAAACAAAGCATCGTAGCCCTTCATCTACAGCAGGGGTCCCCAATCCCCAGTCCGTGGACCAGCACCGGGCCATGGCATGCCAGAAACTGGGTTATCCAAACAAGTGAAGCCCCATCACAGGATGCAGGCAGCACACGAAACCATGCCCCCTCCGATCCACGGAAAAATCTCTCCCCATGGAACTGGTCCCTGGTGCCCAAAAGGTTGGGGGCTGTTGATCTACAGAGACCAAATAATATGCTATCGAACAAGCATGCAGGGAACTTATGCAGCTGCATAATTGACACAATTGACTTCCAAATCAAAGAACCCAACTATATTATACGAGGACAATGTAGGATGTAGAAGGACTGCAGATATAAATGTAGGATGTAGAAGGACTGCAGATATAAAGCAGTCCAGACCAGTAAGAAACAGGTATTAGATCACACTGTGTGAAGAACATGCAAAAGAAGAGGCAAGTAAAGCTGACATGCTGCCCCACTGATGATATGGGGGCAGGCAGGCGATCACTTCCTCAAACAGAGACAAGGATTGGGACTAGAGCCACTTTGGTCCAATGGTCAAGGCAATAGGCTAGAAATCAGGAGATCATGAGTTCTAGTTTCTCCTTTAGGCATGAAAGTCAATTTGGGTGTCTTTGGGCCAGTTGCTTTCTCTCTCTCAGCCCAACCCATTTCACAGGGAGGAAGAAGGAATATTAGATATGTTCCCCGCCTTGAGTTACTTATAAAAATAATAAATGCAGGATTTAAATGAATAACAAATATAATAAATGGTGGTACAATCCACTATGGTGCACAATTTGTTGTGTAGAACTGGAGGGGAAAGCTAGATACATCATCCCTATCCACCAAGTTGTTTCTTTAGAATAAAAAAGGGAACACCTGGTGTGTTACTTTCCATTTCTATTCTACTGCTGTTACGTACATAAAAGGGATAAACCTGGACCAAGAAAGACCATTCCCTTTGGGTCTGGCCACGTTAATTATCCACAGTAAAGGTCTCAGTGGGTCTGCAAAGTTTTGGATCCTTTGATTGAGGTACTGTATCTCAATCGACAACTTGTCTGGAATGGTATAGGGTTTCCTGCTTGAGCAGGGGGTTGGACTAGAAGACCTCCAAGGTCCCTTCCAACTCTGTCATTCTGTTACGTGGAGTGTTGTTATAAACTCTTCTGTCCTTTCCCCCCCTCTTGCTTATTGTTCATGTCACTCTTTCCTTGCTTTCACCTTTTTCTTTCTTTGACCAGTTATTTTTTTTTCTGATGCTGATGTTTAATAAACATCAAGCCATTGTTTTGCTAACAGTTTTGAATAGGGTATATGCTTATTCTGATCTGTTTACAGGGATAAACTGGGAAGACAGTGGGTGCAAACAAATTATCCACACAACTCCACAACTCCACCTTCTCTGAATTAATCCAGATATGACATCACTTTGTGCCCAAATATCTCAAATTTAAAACTTGGTTTTGCTCTTCAGTAGATGAAACAGGCTGAACAGAGACAATACACCGGTACTGTAAACCTTTATTTAACCAATTAAATGTTGTCAATTAAAAGGGAAATAATTCTACCCAAAAAGGTAGACATTTGTCCAAAATGCTATGCTTCTTCCAGAGGCACGGAATTATTGCCACCTACCCTAGCTGTGGAGGGTAAACCTGCTCTTTTAGCTGACTTTTATTATATTACCATGTGAGTCAACATGGGTACTTAACTATTTTTCCAGCTTAGCCAGAAAGAGAGGAAATGGAATAGGAATAGGAGAAAAACTCTGATACATTCTGAACTCATGTCAAAAGGAGCTTATTCTGGAAAAGCGCCACTAATTGCATAACGAAGTGAAGACGTCCTTCAGAACCTCTCAGGAGAAAAGAAGGAAGATTTGGATCCTTTTAAGATCAAGCTTTCCCAGATGGCCTGGAGCAAGATTATAGAGTAGAGTGGCAAACATGAAAAGTGGTTTTTCTTAATTAAAATGGATATGTGGGCAGAGAGAAATAGGTACGTAGGATTGTCATACCATAGTTTCATGGTGGGCTTGGATCTGTTGAAAGAAAAATAATCAGGTCTAGCCCACGCCGGGAATAAATAAAATGAAGGCTGTTTGGAAAGAAGGTTCTGATTATTGAAGAACATAACCAACAACAAGCGGCTCTGGGACAGCTGACCACGTGGGGTTGGGATAGGTGGGCTTTTATACCTTCTTTGGGCTTTGTATTTGAGGTTCTTCCTGTTCCTGTGGCATGCACTTTGACCTGAGCTTGAGTGTGCCTTTTTGGCATTCTAATGGTGGTGAGTTAATCCTTTTATGTCCTACAGATCATGCCCTACTTCTCTGTGGCTGTGGCTGAAGGCATTTGGCTTATGAATAGGTGGCCCCAAATCTGCATTTCTAAAAGCTGGCCTTTGCCTAGGGGAAGGAGATTGGGAGCTGGTTTCTGCCTAAGATTTTTCTATTATTCCTTTCAGAAAATATAACATTCTGCCTTTTTAAATATCCCCCAAAATATTTCCTTCTCTAGGAGGGTGGGTAGTTGCTGACTTTCAAAAGGTCAAAAAGAAAGGAAGAAAAAATCCCCTACCTAAAGAAGATATTTGCT
The DNA here is from genome assembly GCF_001527695.2 of Protobothrops mucrosquamatus. Lineage (NCBI taxonomy): Eukaryota > Metazoa > Chordata > Lepidosauria > Squamata > Viperidae > Protobothrops > Protobothrops mucrosquamatus. Next base: position 172,238 of record NW_015388546.1, on the reverse strand, counting down.
TTTCGTGAAACAGAAAGCAAAGTAGGTAGTAATCCTAGCTCCTGGCAAAAATATATTTTGAACTCAAAAGGTCCTCAGATGTTGACCAAAGTCAAAAATTGACATCACTGTTAAAAAATATTAGACCCGGTTGACCGACAGATTTGAGGATACTAATCCAGACCATTATTACCATTGTTATCGATAACGATTGTACTCAGAACGACAAAAATATATGTTCAGTCTAAGTTTTAGCACCAAGTCAGGTTCGACCCTTATTTGTACCTGAGTGCTTTAGAAAGAAGGTTGAAGTTTATTGAAAAGGAGAGCCAGACAGAAAGATGGCTCTGGCAGAAAAGAGAGTGAGCACATGTAGGGAGTGGGTTTTTATACCCTCTGGAGCCTTTTGTTTGGAGTTGTTTCCTGTTCCTGTGGCATGAACTTTGACCTGAGTCTGAGTGTGCTCTTTTGGTATCTGTGGGTTAATCCTATTATGTCCTGTCTTGGGTGGGGTATGTAGATTTTAGGTCTTTGTCTTCTTAATCTTCTAGCTGGGGGCATCCAACCTTCCTGATGGTTTACATCTGCATTTCTATAGAGCTGGTTTCTGCTTGGGGAAGGGAGACTTGGGGCTATTAAGAAAAACTGGCATGCTTTTCTGCCTCTTTAAGATCCTTTGAGGAAATATATTTTCTTGCCCGTTTAATATTTCCTTCTCTGGGGGACTGACTTCCCACACTCCCAAATATTTTTTCCACTCCAACTGATTGATTAAAACTAGGAATGAAGGGGCCGTGTAAATGCCAATTGGCAATTTAGGGTTTTATTTTGTTTTTCTTTTAAGTTTCAATGATCTCTCATTGACTGAATTTTAATAGATTATGGTTTGTGTATCCTGTTGTACTGCGAAGATATAACTTGCATAGATTGTAGTCTGTGCATGTGCTGCTGTATTTCTACAAGTTTTTTGGGGGTGACTTTTTAAGGATAGATTGTTTCAGTACCCACTTTGCCATGTTTCCCACAGCTTCTAAGTTGTAGAAAGCACTTTACCATTATCAGTAATTTGCGAAGCACTTGGTGATAATTGCCAAACGTAGCAGGAGATAGCATCAAAAGCTTTACCAGCCATCAGGGATTATGACTTGCCAGGCTACATCCAGTCCCTTTTACCCAGCGGATGTGATTAAAAAAAAAAATGGAAATCTCTCCAGGATGTAAAAAACATTGTGGCTTAATGTTAAAGACTAGCATTAAGCAGATCTGGATTCTAGACACCTTGAGCCACAGAAGTTGACTTGAGCTATCATACTCTCTCAGCCCGATCTATTTAACAGATTGTCAAAGGAAAACGCTGGAATAAAGAGAAGCATGTAGGACAGATATTTTTCACTAATTAATTAATTAATTAATCTATCATGTTTCTGAACCACCCAGAAGAGAGTTGTTAATGAAAATAACAAACTAAATATAAAGTGCAGCGCTAATTCCGGACTTCGATCTTTGGTCCTCCGGCACTCAAGATCAGAGTAAAATTCGGTCCGCGGGAGTCAGGATCCTTCGTCCGTTACCGTTTGGTTAAGGTTTTTGGGAACCGGTCTCTTGACGTCCCTGAGTAGATCCGTCAGAGGTTCTCTCAATACTGACTCGATATACACTCAAGCACTCACAAATAAAAAAAACTTAAAAAGTCAAATATAGAAGAAAGTCCTAGAAAACAAACAGAAGTACAAACGTTTGGAAATGGAAGCTGGTTGGATGTGAGAAGGAGAGAACTAGAGCTCATATGGAGACTGTGATTCTTTTTCTGTCACCACACAAAATCTGGAGAAAGAAAGGCATAACCGAAAAACATGGTCCCTGTGTTGATTCTGTTTTATATTCCCAGGTATTAAGATAAATAAAATGAGTAAGGCTAAAATGTTAGGCAAGCTGGGGAGGTAAAACATTCAGCTTGCTGTTCATATGGGATGCTGGGAAATTGCATACAGGCTGCTATCCCTTTAGTGTACATTGCAAATCCAAGTGAAGTACCCAGTTTAAAACATTATTAGTGTAAATGGTAGGGCTTGTTGGTAGGGCTTGTAGAAATGATCCAGGGGTTCCTGGGAGTGAGTACCAGTTCAGCAGTTATCTCCTATTCATTATAGTAATTCAACATATATGAGCCTAAAGAGAACAATGCTTTAAAGGGTCCATTCAATAATGCCTCTTAAATGGCAGCATCTTTTTTTTCCAGGCTTATGCAGAAGCCTGGTGGAGTTAAGCTTCTTTAGTGAAGAACAGAGAGGTGTACTGCTTGTACAAAGTCCAAAGCACTTCTTTTGAATTGTGCACACAGGCCTAGTAAATGTTTATTGTTCTGCCTATGTGGCAAGAAACAACTAAAGTCTATCTTATGATTATTGAATTGGACTACAGACTTGTGTGAGCACTGATTTAGTGGCTGTAGAATAGTTTTATGGCCTTTAAACCTCCAATTGGCTCAAATGATCCAGGGGTAGGTGATTGGCCTCAAAGGATTTTCAGGTCAGGACATGAAAAAAAGCAGAGTGAAGTCAGTCCACTTTGGATTTCAGAGAGATTGGGAGTAAGCGGGAAGCTAAATTGACAGCAAACATGGCACCTATCTACGCAGAAGAATAGTAAGTGGTTTGAAGGCACATTTTGTAAAAGTTAACTACGGCCAAGTCCGGTAATGAACTATGTGAGGTTTCTTGGGAAATTAGCAAGGAATGAAAGATCTGAAGTAAAATAAAGACGTTCCAGGCAAAGTGTTTGTGAGGGGGGGAGGTGGAGAAGGTATTATATACAGAATGTGCAAGGAACCTAAAAATCATTCATTGAGATGAGAGTATTGTTTAACTGAGGGTAGTGAACCAAACAAGTCTCTAGATGCTTTTAGACTCCATGTTCCATAAAATTCTCTAGTTAAAATATTGGTGCACTGATTCTACTCTTTTTTTTTTTAAACTGGGTGCTTTCTAAGAATCTAACAATTAAACAATGCACAAAAGCATACATTACATATTTTACAAAATGTAAAATATGCTTTACAATAACAAAACAATAGTAGTAAAAGCAAACAATAAAAAAGTTAAAAATTGCACCAACATTATTAGTAGCACTGAAAAGATAAAAGTAATTGCCAGATATACCCTGTTAGGAAAAGCATTCCAAAGCTTAGATTCTACTATGATTGTGTGGCCATCTGTATCCAATTAGGACTATACTTGGTGCGCCCACCACAGAGGCTACTTGTGCCTCTAACGTCCAAGATGAATCCAGAAGCACCCCCAAATTACAAATTTGATCCTTAAGGTATATTTCAATCTCATCCAGACAAGTTGAACTTGGAATGAGAAACCATCCACCAGCAACACCCCTGTCCTATGTGGACTGAATTTCAGTTTGTAGGCCTTTATCAAGTCCATGTCATTACCAAGCATTGATTCAGCACTTCCCCCATCTTTGCGTGAAAAATAAAAATATTGCTGGATATCAGTATAATAATGACATCTTATTTCAAATGTACAAATGAATTTACTCAGTAGTTTCATATTAAATGCTAAGCTCAATGGTAGATAACATGGAATTTCATGGAACCCCATAGTGGAAAAACTGTGAGATCAAGCTGAAATTCTCTAGAACCACTTCTGAAGATGGTCATTTTGGCATAAGCAAATCTACTTTGTCTGTTCCACTCACATCTAACTTGGGCAATCTCTCCAGAAGACTACTATGGTTGATAGTATTGAAGGCTACTAAGAGCTCCAGGATACTTAAAAGGAGTTCCTTTCCCTTATCTGTCTGTCTGCCTACCAGCAAAGATGATCCAACAAGGTGCCCAATACTGTTTTTGTAGCAGAATTGGGCCGAACACCCAATTGAAATAGATCTAGAAAATCAGTTTCATCTAAGAATCTTTGGATTTCATTAGCCATTCCTGACATTTTTCCTATTCTGGTTAGGAATAACTAGGTTAGCAAAAACTAGTGCTTTTTGTCCCTAGCTATATCTTGATGGTAAGATGTAGTTACTCTACAGAGGTACAAGGTAATTTTTATTGTTTTTTATAAAGTAATCATGTTCAACATTTTCATACTCATGATCTGCCTTTACCCCTGTCTTCACTTTTATATAATATGAACATGATGGTTACACAAGCAATTGTAGCACACAGATTTTCTAACCTGCATCAGAGTTAAGCTTTCCTTTATTTTGTTCACTGGCACAAAAAGTCTATTGGATAGCCCTTAAATGTCCAGGCTGAATCTCTCCTTTGGTGTTTGGTCGAGGGTAGCAATAGTTCACAATGTTCAAAGAAAAGGTGGGCTGATGAGGAAAAAAAAGCTAATAGAGTAGGAATGGAAGCAGAGTATGGAACCTCCATGTTGAATTAATAAGACACTAATCTTTTCTCAACTTGGTATCCTTTGGAAGTGTCGAGACCCATCCCAGAAGGTCATTCTGACTGGGTAAGACTGTGACAGGGCCATTCTGTTCAACTCCTAGAAAGGCTGCTGTTTCCTATAGCAACCAAGGCCAAGAATGGAAGGCCCCAAAGCATGGATTTTTGCACCTCATCCTAACAACATCCTTTTAGCCATCCATCCCCATTTTCAGAGCGCCTCTCCCCCCCCCATTTCTTATCCAGACTTGCCTGCGAAAACTATCCAGACTTAAAGCCAATCAATTTCCAACGAGTAGCAGAGTTTGACGGGAAATTCATTCCAACTGGGGGCTTTGATTTATCTTTCAAATATACGGACAAGCGTGCGCATGATGGAGCCCATTAAAATGTTGGAAGATTGTTTTTATGATTGAAGTCTGTATTACACTTGCCATAAAGAAAGGCAGCGCAGAGTCATTAGCATTTCCATGATGTTATATTTCTGCCTGTCATGGGCCAATAATTCATCTTTACGGCTTGTCCCACCGCTAGCTCTTTGATACAATGAGTATAGAGTTAAGCAAAACTACAACAGGGAAGGAGAATCCTGCGAGCTGCCTGCCCTTCACGCCACTATCGCCTCCTCTGCTAGAAATATTTTTTAGAGCGCTGAAAGAACACATATGCAGAAAGTCATCCTTCCCCGTCACTATTCCTCATTGCTCTCTCTTTCTGTCTCCTGGCCTCACCCCACCCCACTTCTGCTGCTCACCGATCCAGTTAAATGAAACTTATCTTGCCATTTTGACCCTTTTCACTCCTGCCCCCTCCTCCTCCCAGGCTCCTTGGGTTGTTATCATCAAACCAAAAAGAAGGTTTTTTTTTTGTTTTTTTTTAAAGGAATGACCTTCTATTCTTTTCCACATTTAGTATGATTTTTTTTTTAAGGAACCAATGGAAAAGAGGAAGAAAGAGCATTACAACTGGTCAATTAGACTACGTGACATTCTGGGTCTTCGGTGGAAGTGAAGATGCTTGAATCTGAACTCCCATCAACCTCAGATGGTGTGGTCCTTGCAACCCTGATTACAGGGCTGACTGGAAATGATGAGAAATGTCACCTGAAGTTTAAACTAAGATCCTTGTTTTTGACCAATTGTGAAGATGGTTATTCGGGATTCTTTCTTTGCGTGCTTGTGTAACTCTGAATAAGTTTAGTATATTTGCTTGAAATTTGATAAACCTCAGGCAAGAAGTTGTATTAATGGTTGCCATCAGAGAGGGCCAATCAGTGGTTAAATTAAATTAAACAACCTATCAATGTAATACAATGGCACTTTATCAAGGAATGCCTTTACAAATAAACTGAAATAATAACACATAAATAAGTCCTGGAATTAGATTTCAATACCAATGATTTCTTGAGTATACTGACTTTTTTCGGAAGTCAACCTGTCCACCAGCACACAAACATCTCCTCCAGAATGGCACTGAGGAAGATCATAAAACAATGTGTTTTATGTGGATGTTAATGTGAAAGTATTCAATATGAAATTGGGTAGAACTGCATAGAAATAAAGATTGCTTGCATGCAAATACAATGATACATGAATATAAACATGAAATTCTATCCTAAATCCACATCAAGTTTCAGAGAATGATGAATAGGTAGTTATCATAAAGCCCCCACAAAGAATCTTCCAGCGAGGAGCGGAGGAGTCTGCAGGAAGCAGGTTAAAAAAGTCGAGATGGTGATCCCAACCATGCCAATTAAACCTTGCCTTTCCAGGCTTGTGATACTCATTTCCATCACTTAGCAGTAAATGGCATATTTCATGCCATGCGTGAATGCGTATAGAAACCACCTTTATTCTAAACATTTCTAACATTTGTTATTAGCCTTTGGAAATGTACCCATAAGTATTAACATTCAACAGGTTTCTAATATTATCCATTGCAGTGAACGTCTAAATGTTGACATTCAGACATAAAGCTGAATAAAGATATTACTGTGCCAAAGGTCATAAGTACTTATCTCCCATAGACTAGAGATGATCATAATCAACAGTGGATACTTGCAATTTCATATATGGCCTGGTACCATGTCATAAAATGTCTGTCTCAGCTGTTGGAGTAATTCATTGATGTTTAGGTTATTCTCATCTTAAAGTGACTTGCACAAGGTTTGCCATATGTCAACTAATCAGAGGATACTTCCCGTGTCCATTTCCAATTATATCCCCCCCCCCGCCTTTATGTGAAGACCTATCTCTCTAGAGAAGGCTTTAATGCTGGGAAAGGTAGAAAGAAAGAGTGGAAGAGGATGACCAGCAGCTTGTTACAGGGGTAATGGGTGCACTTTTGGAAGAGTTGAAAGACCACATTGGGACAGACCATCATGGAGAAAATCTACCCATGTGGTCACTAACTTAATTAGTGACTTAATGGCACATAATCACAATCAGCCTCCTATTAACTGCCCTAGTTGGCATATTATCTTGCACATTCCTCTTCTCCCCCTTTCCTCTTTATTTTCTAGTCTTTGATTGCTCCTATATTATTTTCAAACATTCTAATTCAAAATATTTTTATTCTATCCATCCATTTCCCCCCCCCTTTATCTACTCACTTTGCCTGCAATATTATACATATTTACCTCAGTATGTACAGTATATCTCTAAACATGGATGTTTGGGACTTCAGTATTACTTTGTACATGATGGGTGTGCCTGACACACTACATGATTTAATGGTGGTTTAAGTGTGTTGTGCAAACATAAACATGCTATCAGCAGTGGAGCATGAGAGGGCAATATTTGTTCAAAGTATTACTGGAATATTGAAGTACAATTGCTACATTCTCCCTTGGTTAGCTGCATTATGCAAGCACCAAAATAGTGTTTATAAGTCATTCTGTAACGAAGTGACATCGAGAAGCATGTGTTTCCTTTCTGTTGCTATCTTGTCTTTTCTCTTCTAAAAGATAGATTATAAGGTGTGGATTTATCTTTTTTAAAACATTCTATTCATTTAAGTATTAATAATTCGTTACTCTATTAAGCATTTTGTAAATGGAGATGTGACATTATGTTTTGACAACAAAATAAATACTGCATAGTTCAAATGTTTCCAAAGGGATAACCACATTAAGTCTTTTGGCATAATGTCAAATAGCAACATGGCATTAAAAAACTAGTAAATTTATTTTCATATAAGCTTTGAGGATTACAGTCGACTTCATCCGATACATAAAGCATTATCCTGAACTAAAAAGAACATTTCTGCTTCAGGGACAAGGATGATAAAGATCAATGCAAACTACAGACCATGGTAACTACTTATTATCAATGGCAATTCACAAAACAATGTGTGAGAACAAAGTAAATTTTTCCATTGGTGAGCTGTTGAGGATATGTAAAATAAAGCGAGCTGAACTCTCCTGATGACCTCATGGACATATCCCTTTAACTTTTTTGGCAATCATATGCAGGGCTTTTTTTTAATCATAGAACGCCCAGAACGGAGTTCTGGCACCTTTTTGGGATAGAACCTTGTAGGGTAGGCAAGGCGGGTTGTATGACGTGTGTAAGTTCCGGCACCTTTTTTTTTTTTTTTTTACAAAAAAAGCACTGATCATATGAAAGTGATTGCTTTTGCCACCTTTTGGAATAGTTCTTCAACTTCTCAGTCTAGTCCTCAACTATGGAACTGTATTTCCTGGTGGTTTTCTATTCAAGTATTAACTAAGTCTGACCCTGCTTAACTTTCCACAATAAAGCCAAGATTAACTGGGTACTGCCTCCTATATGCACCCTTTGGCATTGTTTAAACCTCTGGAAAAAGAGTTCACATTCTTGATGAATTATCATAATTCCTATTTTGCAATGAAACTGACTTTCATTGTCCCCTCTTAAGGACTGGATGAGAACATAATTGATACACAGTCCTTTTAGATTTACGGCATGGATGCACGCACCGCATGCTGTGGTGACTTTTCAAAGAATGTTGGCTGTCAAATTTAAAAGCAGGGAACTCTCACAGAAACCAAATTACAATTACATCTCATTCAGACTCAAAGTATAAAATGGAGGACCTGCTCAAGACAATTTGCAGTATTGGGTGCAAAATGGCACCCCACTTTCTTTCATTTTTCATGCAGAAGCAAACAGAGTTGCGTCTTATTTTGACATCGTTAAGGACAGGGCTTTTTTTTTTGTCATAGAATGTTCAGAACGGAGTTCCGGCACCTTTTTTGGATGGAACCTTGTAGGGTAGGCAAGATGGGTTGTGCGACGTATGTGAGTTCCAGCACCTTTTTTTTTTTTTTTACAAAAAAAGCACTGGTTAAGGAAATAGTTGCGTGGCACGATGGCTTAGCAGTGAAGACACTGAGTTGTCATCTGGAAAGCCGACAGCCCAGTTTTGAGACCCAAGTGCCGTGCGGTGGGGTGAGCTCCTATTACTTGCCCAGCTCCTGCCAATCTAGCAGTTCAAAAGCATGCCACATGCAAGTAGATAAATAGGTACCCTTTCAGCGGGAAAGGTTACTGCGTTCTGTATTTTCATGCTAGCCACATGATGACAGAAGCGTCTGTCAGACAATGCAAGCTCCCTCAGCTGAGAATTGGAGATGAGCATCGCCTCTTTGAGTCAGTCATGGCTGGACAGGGGAAACCTTTAAATCTTTAAAGGAAATAGCATTTTCCGTAGAATCTTAGTTGGAAGCCATAAAGGCAACCAAGTTCAACCCCCTGTTCACTATAGAAATCCAGATTAAAATATCCAGAGAAGTGGCTTTCCACCACCCTTGGATAAAAACGTACCCATCGGAACCAGCTCTGACAATTGCCATTGTTCCAGTTGCATTTTTGATGTCCTCCTAGTAATCACAGCTGAAGCCTTGAGGTTACCACTTCCTAGTGGTTGGTCTTTTACCACAGGGGAGAAGGAAAGTCCATTGTGCCAAGTGGAAACAGCAGCCAGGAGGAACTTACTTACCTCTCTTCCCCACCCTATTTTTGGCCTTTGCTCACTCGCCCCGAGTGAGTGAGCAAAAGAGTAAAATGGAAATCATAATGGAGTCTTCAAAGAAACCCTCTTTTTCTGGAGCCACTCTAGGATTTTGTCCATTTGGACAGCTGGATACGAGTGTTACTCTCCTTTGACTCACTCATCCTCCTTTAGATAATATGGTTGACTTGGATGGTGGAATTAGTTTAGTCCCATGAGAAGAGGAGAGAAAAAGAGTAAGAGACAATGAACAGAAGCAGTGGTCCTCCCTGGGCCTCTCAACTGAGATCTTCTCCTTCTTTGTCGCAGGCAATAGATTGATTGGAGAGCCCAGGAGAGAATAAATAAACAATTCCAGCCTTCAACAGTCCTGAGAGTCATGAAAGCTCCTGCTGCTGCCCACATCTGTACTCTTAAGTTATAGCCTTTCTTTAACTTGGGGCAGGGCTGACCCCATTAAAATTAATTCCAAATGAACTTACTATTAACTAGATTTATGGGGTGATGTTGTCTGTATTTCTTCCCCTGGCTTCTTTGTGAAATATGCTTGACTTAACGTTTCCCCTTTCCTGGACAAAATATCCACCATCATCTGCTAGCAGCACATAAGAAGGGATGTTGTTGTCCTCCCAACTGCCAGAAGAGGCCGAGATTTGCTACCTCCTGCCTTCGTTGTCTGTGGTTCCAAGTAAACGAAGCAATAAAGCTGGAATAAAGCGATTGGGAAAGGTGCCTTACAAATGAAGTGGAGGGGAGGGGAGGGATTCCTGTCCTGCCCTTTTCCATCCCACTGTGAGGCTTGGGGAAAACAAGTGAAAATCAAAATAAGCACAGGAAGAGAATGCTTGTTGTTAGCTGCGAAGTCATGTCCGGCCCATCGCGACCCCATGGACAACGTTCCTCCAGGCTTTCCCATCCTCTACCATCTTCTGGAGTCCATTTAAGCTCACGCCTACTGCTTCAGTGACTCCATCCAGCCACCTCATTCTCTGTCGTCCCCTTCTTCTATTGCCCTCAATCTTTCCCAGCATTAGGCTCTTCTCCAGTGAGAATGGCTACACAGGCCCAATTTTTGTGTGGATGTTATTTTGATTGACAGAGAAAGGGAACTTAGTCTTTGGTCAGGGATGCACACGATGTGATCAATTGGCCAGCAGGGAATCAATTTAGCTCCAAACAAACCTGGGTCTTCCTGGGCTTAAATTACCAGATCAATTAGTGAGATTTCAGCCTTTGCAGGACAGGCTCATCTCCTTTCCCACACCTGAAAGGAACCTGTGTGTGAGCCTGCATGAGCTAGATATAGAAGTGTGCTCTGCGTGGGTCACTTGTGCCCTGTATGTATGCACAGGCATGTATGGCTCTGCTCTCCATCACTCTCTCTTTGCCTTGTTGAGCCTTAAAGCTGCCAGGGACATGTGGACATGCTGTGCAATCTGAGTGGGCTCAGTCCAGGGGGCTGCTGCGTCGCCAGAATGCTAAGCAGCCTTTGAGAGACAGGACTGACTTCAGTGTCTGAGGCTGGCTGCTTTTTGTGCTTAGCCACTCAAGCTTTTAGTGGGCAGCTCCGGCAGGGACTTTTCCTGAACAGGCTGTGTACCCATGTTGTCTCCTTTTCTTATAAATGCGGAGCTCCTATCTCCTACCTATTTCTCTTTTTCTGATATTCAGCCATTTGTCCCCCAGTCACCATTTGTGTGCCCAGCGTGCCCTCTCCTTGCTTATCAGTAAGTAAATGAACTATGTTTGAATGCAGACAAAACAGCTACCTACAATTGTCTGGGGCAGGGGATGTGTGGGGCAGGAGCAATTTCTCATGTTTGCAGGGAAAGAGTCATTGGGGAGGAAAGGAGAAAGAAGGTGGCATGGCACCAACGCGAGTGGGGAGGTGGGAGAGCAGTCAGCTTGAAGGGTTTTATTATTCCTTCCAGTTTAATGTGAAGTGCTTAAACTAGGTAACTTGCAGTTTGGAGGTGCTTGTATTGGGCATAAATTCCATACAGGGTTAGATCAACTCATTGCCACTTTGGGGGAAGACAAGGATCAGTGAGAAGGTACTTGGCTGGAACACTAGAAGGAGAAGACAGGTGTGTGCCTGTGAAAGAAACAAAGAAGAGATATTGAGCAATACACAGGTGGGAAAAGGAAGGATGGTTGAGTATGGATTTCTTTAGAAAATGGCAGCCTCTGGCTTTTTCATCATCCAAACTTTTGGCTGAAGGGCTTCATCCCTCCTTTGACCTGCATTCCTAGTGCAGATGGAAGATGTAGTTGCTGCCTTCCTGCAACACACTGAACTGTGTATATTAGTCAACCACATTTTAATCAAAGCTGTTGCTATGAGAGTGGTTTATGATTACAGGTTGCATTGACACAGAAAATTGGACAACATCCAGTTATTCGTGGTTGTGTTGTTCTGTTGCTGTTCAGAAACTTTTTATCTGAGCTATTGCTTTATTGTATTGTAACCATATGTGTATTATAGGTTTTTATGGTTTTAGAATTAGTCCATGGTAAACTGCCTTGGGGAAACTTTGCTTTGAAGGGAAGCAGGCGCTTTAAAAAAAAATCAAATTAATCAATGAAACATTTCTCTCAGTGGAAGTGGACAGAAAGCAATTAGGTCAACCTGTTCTAATCTGGCGTCTCCCAGGAGATGTATTAGAACTAAAACTATCAGAATCTCATATGAGTTGCAGACCCAACACAGCTGGAGAATAACCCACTGGGGGAAGGTCTTCATTTGGTTAACAGTCTCTCCAATACTGTTCCTCTCCTGACCTTTCTCCATTGCATGGGTTCCTCCTTCAGTGAAACATACTTGTTCCTTTGTGACATTTTCACCACTTCCCACCTAACCTCATACCTGTCAAGGACAGGAAATCAGGATTCAAGGCAGTACAAATGAATATGTGTTCATTGCAAGCTAACCCTCTACAAGAATCTGAATTGCTAATGGTCAAAGCAAATTGGTGGCAGATAAGAATCTACAGAATTCAAGGTGGGATGGACTTAAATCTTAAAACTAAGTTCATAGAGCACCAACCACCCCTTACCTTCAGATTCTTCTTCTTCCAATTGTTTCTGCTGAGATCGGATAGAAGAGAGTCTCACATTCAAAGAATGTCATCTTTAGGTCCCTTTTCAATTGTTACCCCCCCCTTTTTTTTAGAAGAACACTGCTCTGAGATCCGTAGGGCCCCAAGCTCATTGGGCTTTAGAAAAGCAATTAAAACATGCCTTTTCCAGCAGGCCTGGGGGATTGATTTGTTATGAAGTGTTCCTTTTGGAATATGGTGTTATGTTTGAATTGACTTTGTTTATTGTCCCTGGCATAGAACTGTGAGTTATTTGTTACTTGCTTCGTTTTTATGTACATTTTAAACCTTATTTTATGGAATAGGGAAATGAGTTGCTCAGTCACTTATAACTGGAGTGGTAATACAAGCCCAGTAAATGAACCAATAAAACAGATATAACCTTACCACATAACCTGGCCTTTCCTCCATGTTAGCTGTTTGTAGACAAAGATCAGTTTCAACCTCTATAGAGGGGGAGGGGAGGAATTAATTTAGGAGAAGAAATTAAAAATCACCTGTTGGAATCATGGAAGATATAATTGGGGAGTTTCCAAGTATTTCTTCCAGTGCTTCTTTTGCATAAGGAAGATCTGCCTGGATGCACGTAGATATTTATTTGGCCTTCTGCTTAGGGATAAGGCCTATAAATGGAAAAGATAGGAGTGTATTCACATCAATGATATACAACCCATCCTGGTCAATTACACTTTCCTTTCAGACCTTGGTGGAGTGCCTGAACTTTCTGATGGACTCTGTCCCAGTCCCTGCACACACAGAATTGTTGTTGTTGTTAGTTACGAAGTCGTGTCCGACCCATTGTGACCCCATGGACAACGTTCTTCCAGGCCTTTCTGTCCTCTACTATCTTCTGGATTCCATTTAAGCTCACACCTACTGCTTCAGTGACTCCATCCTGCCACCTCATTTTCTGTCGTCCCCTTCTTCTATTGCCCTCAATCTTTCCCAGCATTAGGCTCTTCTCCAGTGAGTCCTTCTCATTAGGTGGCCAAAGTACTTGAGTTTCAACTTTAGGATCTGGCCTTCTAAAGAGCAGTCAGGGTTGATCTCCTCTAGCAAAACACCATGTAGCAGAGAGATTCAGCCAAGGATGTTGGGTTTGGGAAATCAGAAAAATGAAGGCAGCATGTGTGAGTACTATATGTGGTTAAATCTCACCTTTTAAACAATGTGAAGTACACATTAAAAAAGGGCAAGGCTTCAATTGCAGCATCATGCCCACCACCCTGAACTTTTTGACCCCTCCCTCTGCAAATACCACTGGATTCAGCACTTTGGTGGCAGATCCTGTTACCTAATTTCTCCTCAGTGTGTTTGTTTAGTTCTTTCCTTAACTTGCAACCAAGAAAGAGGGTGGTGATAAAGCTTTGCTTCTTCCCCAGTGCCACCTGAATAGCTGTTTAGACTCAGAGATAGCAAAATTATGAGAAATACTGGCTTTTTATTTGTCTTTTACTAAGCACCTGTCCTCCATTCTTGGTTGATTCCATGTGAAAAAGTGTAACCTGGAGAACTGAATTTTTGCAATTAACCGGCAAGAAATAAAGTTGGGAAGATGCTGCAAGAACACATAGTACAGCCTATTCTTTCTAGAAATGGATGCTCTTTCAAGCTTGTTTGGCTGCTCTCCTGCTTCTTAACCATGTCTATTAGTAAATGCACCTCTGCTTGTTTGGGGAACAAATTTCCAGTGTTCTTTCCTCCATTGAGCTTGTGTGATGTTATTTCCTATTGCTGGCGAAATGAGAAGAGCAGGCAAGAGATCAGATGGGCTGTGGAATTTTCTGAACCAGCTATGCTTGATTGGAGTCAAACAGGCTGTCGTGATAGGGGGGGAGAAAGAGTTGTTGCTCTTGTCCAGATAACTCTGGTTTGTTTATGATTAAGATTAGAAGATAAATGAAAAAAAGTGACATGATTGTTTTTCACACTTACGACTACTGCAGCATCCCCTTGGTCATGTGACCAGAATTCAGCCGCCTGGCAGCTGCCATATATTTATGACGGTTGCGCTGTCCTGAAGTCATGTGATCACCACTATAATCTTCCCAGCCAGCTTCCAACAAGCAAAGTCAATGAGGGAAGCCAGATTTGCTTAATGACTGCATGATTCACTTAACAACTGTCTTGCTTAGCAACAGAAATTTGGGTCTCAATTGTATGTCGAGAACTACCAATATAAAAATCGTGATCTTAGAATTTAGTCCTGGACATGTTGAAAAAATGTTCTGAAACCAATAAGGATACAGCCAAGCCAGCATTTAAGTCAGCCTTCATTGTATGGGTGAGGGAGGCAAGGAAAGTGGATACGGGTAAAGCTTTAAATAGGTACACTCAATCTTCATTATCCGCAAGGATTACATTCTTGAAAAAACCCATGGAAACGGAAACTATGGTTACTGAAAAATAACATCGAGACTTGTTACTGCAACCAACACCATAATGTAGCTTGGTGTAGCTCATGTCAATGCCACATGGTAAGGCTTTCAAACTTTTTTTTTTCCTATTGCACATGGCTGCATATAGCTGTGTTGAAAGAAAAATCTTCATCGGGGTCCAGTCCAAGCCGGGAATAATCAAAATGGAGACTGCTTTAGAAAGAAGGTTGTAGTTTATCAAAGAGGAGAGCCAGACAGAAAGATGGCTCTGGAAAAACTGACCACACGTAGTAGGGAGTGGTGGGTTTTTATACCTTCTTGAATTTTTGTTTGGAGTTGTTCCTGTGGCATGAACTTTGACCTGAGTCTGAGTGTGCCTTTCTGGTATTCAGGTGGTGGTGGGTTAATCCTATTATGTCCCAAAGGTCATATCCTGCTTTCCTGTGGCTGTGGCTGATGACTGTTGGATTATTTGGTGTGAGGGATTGTTGATTCTAGAGATCTTTCTTTCTAATCCAAGCTTCCTGGCTCCAATCTTTCTGACAAGATTATCACATCTGCATTTCTGCAGATCTGGTTTCTGTTTGGGGCAGAGAGACTTGGGAGGGGGGGGGGTGTTCTGCCTTTAAAATCCTTTGGGGAAATATATTCTAAATATTTCTTTCTCTGGATTCTTCCCATAGCTGAGTTGAGGCCTCTTTTACGAACAATGGATTACACTTTTATAGAAGGCTGTAAGTGAATCCACAGAGACAGAATGCAAAAATAACGAGGACTGAGTGTATGTCAGAGGGAAAACCATAATTTCCTTGAAAACACATCTCTTTTCTTGATCTGTTGATTTCCACATTCCCTCACGCTATTCAATCTTCAAACAATTCTAATTTTATTGAACAAAAATGAAATACAGTAAGGGATTGAGGGCTGCAGGGAAGATACTGGAGGAAGCACTGATTAGATGCTCATATTGTAGGACAGTGATGGCAAAACTTTTAGAGACCGAGTGCCCAAACTGCAACCCAAAACCCACTTATGCATTGTCGTGTGCCGGATGGGTGTGGCCCATTGGCTGGGTGTGGCCCAGTGGGTGGGCGTGGCCAATTGGGTGGGCGTGATTGCGGTGGTAACGGCAGACTGGGTGGGACTAAAAAGTTCAATCAATTCCAACTTTGCAAGATCTTTTTTTTCCCCGCGAGAAGTTGAAATTGACTGATTGAACCTTCTTCTTTTTTTGCGCATGGCGGCGGAGGCCTAAAACAAAAAGGTTTTATAAAATCCAGCTGAAGGCCTAGGACTGGGGCGACGGCGTGCGTGCCCACAGAGAGGGCTCTGAGTGCCGCCTCTGGCACCTGTGCCATAGGTTCGCCACCACTGTTGTAGGAGTTCTGATGAACAGTCACTCCAGTGCATTCACATCTCTTTAGAAATAAGCTCTATTAACTTGGGATGTCAGAGCTATCAAGGAAACAAACAAACAAAAAACCTAAATAGTTCAAGATTAGAAAAGAGAAGGGAGCCCATCCACTCACCTTATGGTCAGGCCAGGAAATTTTTCATACCAGATCCAGCTTTCTATATGGGTAGCAAAGTCCAGGGCTTGGAAAAAGACATCCCTGTCCCTTCCTCCTAACATCAAAAAAGAATAAACCTCAAAGCTGAAATTCTGAAAATTCCCCAGCATAAATTCTCCATGTAGATACATTGTGGAGACAGGAGCTCCATTTCAGATTCTGGAGGAGCCAAGCAATATTTCTTCATTTATTTGAAATATTTATTAGGCTGCTTCGTAGGAAAATATTCCCAAGATGCCTTCCAATATATACATTCACAATATAAAATCAATTAAATTTAAAATCACAAAACACCATAAACACATAATGAATGCATCAACAAGAATTACAAGTAGGTGCGCTTTTTCCTGCTTCTTTGTTTTCACAATCAGCACATTAAAAACAAACAAACAAACAAAAAGCCCACCTACCCCAAACCTCTGGATAAGTGTCATCCAGTCTCATTTAACAGGACAATGATATTGCAAAGCTAAATAGAGTGAGTATAAAAGATTCTGGCCTCCCGCTCAGTTGGCAATTTATGCTGAAGTCAGAGACAAAAAACACTGGGTGCCTTTAGTAGGGTGGAAATATTTCTGGAAGAAATTCCTCCTGTTTCAATTTGCTATCTAGGAGTCAGATACCCCAGGTGGATGGGATGGATGGAAATTAATCAAAGAGAGAAGCAACTTAGAACCAAGAATACATTTCCTGACAGTTAGACCAATTAATCAGTGGAACGACTTGTCTCCAGAAGTTGTGGGTGGTCCAACACTGGAGGTTTTTAAGAAGAGACTGGACAGCCACTTGTCTGAAATGGTATAGGGCAGTGGTTCTCAACCTGTGGGTCGCGACCCCTTTGGGTGTCGAACGACCCTTTCACAGGGGTCACCTAAGACCATCGGAAAACACATATTTCCGATGGTCTTAGGAACCGAGACACGGCTTCGAGCTGGGGGCCGTTGCAGCGCCAGATTCGTTTCCGTCGAGCATCTCCTAAGGGAGGCTGCGCTGCTTTGCGGCCCTTTCCGCGGAGGAGGTTGAACTAAGCTCTGCCGGCGCTGTCGCCCTCTTGGCTCTCTCTCTCCCTCTCCCCGCCTGGGCACTTCTCCAACCAGGCTGGGTGGAGCCGGCCTTCCTGCCCCCCCTCCCCGGCCAGCTGGAGCTGGGCAGGCCAGCGACCTTTGGAAGTGATGCGAGGACAGGCGAGGCGCGCTGAGCCCTGGGCGTGGCGGGTGAGTGGGCGGCGTCGGTGCGCGCTTGGAGAGCCCTTAGGGTTGGGGGTTACCACAACATGAGGAACTGTATTAAAGGGTCACGGCATTAGGAAGGTTGAGAACCACTGGTATAGGGTTTTCCTGCCTGAGCAGGGGGTTGGGCTAGAAGACCTCCAAGACCCCTTCCAACCCTGTTATTCTGTTATGTTTTAAGCAAAGGAGTGAATTCCTTTGCAATGCATCTCTCTCACAAAGCACCCTCACTCACTGTCATTCATGAATAGAAGAACATGAGAGCTGGCCAGGAAGAAACAGAAAATGCCACCTCATCCAAAATGGCACACCAGTCAGGGCAATTCAGGGAGCAGTGATTCCTTTCTGTCTTGGGAAAACCCACTCCTCAAACCTTTCTATCAGATTTATAGCAATCTTAGTGTCCATGCTGCTAACATCGGATATTTTTGCTTTGACAATATTTAGAGATGCAACCATTTTCTTTTTCTATTTTAGAGAAGACGATACTGGGGGGAAGAATGTGCATGAGAGTTTAGTTAAACATAATAATACTGGACCTAGTATGTGAACCAAGGTTAATGAAATAAGAGATGATAAGAATTGACGGGCTGGAGAACTGGAGGGAGAGCCTGCATTTCAATCTAATTGGAGAATGTGGTTTATGACTGTTAATTGGAGGAGGGAATTGTGCTTTGATACTCTGTGCTCAGGGGAGGGGAATCCAGTTTTTGGCTTCGATTGAGTTAGTGCCGATGTTGTGCTACTCGAATAAAGATTCTTTAAGGTAAATAATGCCTCGAAGTTCTTTGAAGAGTTTCATCTGTCGGAACCATGACACTTAGTTCCTGAAACCATAAAAGAAAATAATTCTTCTCACCAGTAATTTCTAAGTAATTAGATCACTGCTGGGATGGAAAAGGGGCAATACTAGAACGATCCCACAGCCAGTCTTCACAAACACTAATAGGTATGATCCAGAATCAGAAATATGTTGATACTTGGGAAGATAGAAGAAAGATTTCACTCAAAACTACCTTTGTTGACTCAAAGGCACATCTTTCTTCTACTGTTGTTGTTCTTTAACAACAATTACTGTGCTAACTTTGCATTTCCGATGTGGTCTTTCCCCCAGGAGCAAAAGTATCAGCAAAATCACTTTTGGAACATTGACTGGGATGCACAGAAATATTCCTTTCTACAGACTGCTCTATGAACACTTTAATGTCCATGAATTACAGGCAGCACACAACTTATGACCAATTCAGACCAGAATTTCCATTGCTAAGCAAGGTGGCTTACAACCTTTTTTTGTCATGATTGTTAATTGAATCATTGTTGTGAATGATGCAATTGCTAAGCAAAGCAGGCTTCCCCTATTGACTTTGCTTGTCTAGGAAGGTCAAAAATTAATCATTAATAAATGCTTTACGTTCCAAAATCAAAGAATAATCATTCTTACCTTTTTCTCTATATATATAGTCTTGAGTGCATATACTTCTAATATGGCAGTGGCTGGAATTTCTAGATTACTCTACCTATACATCCTCTTAAAACTCTTATAAATTGTACAGTCACTGAGAACAGGCAAACATCACATTTGACTGAATTTATCGATATAGATTTAGAGGAAGCTGAAAAACTGCTGATCACCTACTGGCTGGCTGTCTCTAATAATAATACTAAATCCATTCCTTTGGGAGAGAAAGGAAAATAAAAATAAGGCAATATTCTTTATATTAACAAAGGAAGTTGTTAAATTTAGGTGGCTTGCAAGGAATTTTCTCTCAAGATTTGCTATAGTTTTTTTTAAAAATAGGGTAATCAGTGCATTTTTGGATCTTAATTTTTGGATCTTAAATTTTGGGCCTTTACTTTTTTATATGTTTATATTCATATATCCAAAAATATTTTGGATTCTGCCATTGTTTTGATTCCAGCTAGCAGCGATGGCAGCAGTGACGGGAGGAAACAATACCACATCATAGTCTCACAATTTGGAACGTTACTGCTCAACTCTGTGATTCTAAGAATGGCCATCTGAAGAGTCATATGAGATATATCCCAGAAGGCGTTTGAGTTTCTAAACTGAAAAACAGCAAAGCAATTCAACTAAATAACTTTAAAACATTACAGTAATGATAATTATATAATATGTTAAGGGTCAGATTTTGAAAACATTGCATATTATCCCAAGTCTGAGTTTTTCTGATTTAAAAGATTACTTGTTTTGAATAGGTACTTTATGTATGTGTATGTGTACACACACACACACACATATACACACACACATACACATACACATATACATACATACATACATACATACATACATACATACATACATACAGTATATGAAACACATTCATTCTGGCCAATAGATACAGGTAGTCCTTGACTTACAACCACAATTGAGCCCAACCTTTCCATTACTAAGCAAGACATTTGTTAAGTGTGCCCCATTTTATGACTTTTTTGCCACAGTTGTTAAGTGAAACACTGCATTTTAGGGGTCATTAAGCGAATCTGGCTTCTCCCATTGACTTTGTTGTTAGAAGATGACTGGAAAGGTTGCAAATGGTGATCACACGACCCTG
Organism: Protobothrops mucrosquamatus; assembly: GCF_001527695.2. Lineage (NCBI taxonomy): Eukaryota > Metazoa > Chordata > Lepidosauria > Squamata > Viperidae > Protobothrops > Protobothrops mucrosquamatus. The sequence goes on along the minus strand of NW_015388546.1, from coordinate 152,004 downwards.
GGACAGTGCAACCATCATAAATATCTGCTAATGGCCAAGCGCCCGAATTTTAATTACGTGACCGTGAGGATGCTGCAACAGTTGTGTGAGAACCAGTCATAACTCATTTTTTTCAGTGTCATTGTAACTTCGAACGGTCACTAAATGAATGGCTGTGGACTACCTGTACTGATACAAATACATCTCCCTGTCTGAATGATCTTCTTGTTGGAAAATTCAAATGTACTGAATTTGAATTCTGAATTCTGCTGAAACATAAGCACACACCAGCATATCTGATTTCAAGCATAGTACTTAATGTACACAAAATACTTTCTCGTATATGCTGAAATAGCGCAACATATTTTAGTAACATAGGGTACACTAATTCTTAAAAGTAACATCTTAAAGAAGATTTTTCAGTGAAAATAATAACTTGCCCTTAACCACTATCTCTTGGTTTACCAATAAACCCTGTGGTGTGTGTGAAAGAGAGAGAGAGAGAATGGAAGAAGGGAAGGTTATTCAAGTTTAAATAAAGGCTGTCTCTTTTGTTCAATCTTCCTGTCTCTCTTCTTTTCCCACCTCCCCCTGACCTGGATTTACCAGGCTGCACAGCACAAGCTGCATAGAAGGTCCTCTGGTACTTTTACAACCTCGATCATAAAAAAGGCCATCAACTCAAACTAAGTAAATATACATATACTGTACATATGCATAAAAAGCGTGGATAGGAATTATGCAGCTGCCAAGGGTTTATGCCTTGAGAGGAATGATCTTCTCTGGATAGGTAATTGGTTGGAGCTGAAGTAATGGTGGAGAATTCATCTCCATAAACTTTTCCTGGCTAATTTATCAAGGCAGGCCATGTGGGGTTATTTCTTGGATTGCAGATCACTTACTTTGTCAGCTGCTCAAGTCCAAGGGCGGGAAAATATCAGAAAGGTAGCCATCCAGCTGGCAGCTGGGAGATAGGGAGAGTATCAGTCTAATCAAATCTTTTGGTGTCCCTCAGCAATATAAGCCAGATATATTTAATATTTCTGCCTTCCCATAATGCAATGCATGGAAACTCCCATTGTCCTCCTATTCTGCATTCAGAGTGACATATGGGTGGGCAGGCATCTGCAGTCACTGTGACTCTCCTTCTCAGTCCCTCTTCAAATTCTCTTGTAGGTAATTTATATTTTCTAGCCATTCATCTTTGAATTGTCTCCCTGACAATAAAATACTACGAACTGGCTGGTTTTGACTTCCCTCCCATTTTTTTTTTTCACTGGCTGGTCTTAAAAGAAGCTAATTCAATTTGTTTGGAATGTGTTTTGAAATTGTGCTTTGACCTTGTTTGGAGGTAGGTTCTGGAAGCCTTCAAATGGACATCTCTTGTGGGTGTAAATTCCAAATTCTTTCTCCAATTAAGCGTGATTGTGTGTTTCCCCTGTAAGACCTGATGGTACATTCCACAGATCAGAAGAAGAACTTAACATGGCAATGGCCTCCCAGCTGAAGCTAAGAAGGATTTGGTTGCCTGGAGTTTTAGGCACAGCTGCCAAAGGTGTGAAGGAGTTTAAGGCTCTTTCCTTGTTTTGACCTGGAAAGCAAGAACGAGAACATGAAAGGGGGGGGTCTTCCTCTTCCCAGTACATGCATACCTCATGAAACACCTGCAGACAAACCTAATGGAAAGATTGTAGAAAAATGGCTTGTCACATATTTATAGCCTGGTCTGGAGGGTGTTTACTCAGAAATCTGTCTCGGCTGCATTCTGTAAGCCTTCCCATGAAATGAACCTGGAAATACATGTACATTTTCCGGCACTTTAGTGATCATTTGGGAATATCCTCTGGTTTCAATTAATATGCATTGCCATCATTCACCTTTCCTTGCTTTAAAGGTCATTGTTGCCCAGTTCGCTTGTGTAGAAAAAAACCTCCTTCCCTTGCCTGCCTCTCTGTGCTCTTCAGAGACAGTCAGAAAATGATGGAGTAGTGGTAGATTGACAATCTGAATATACTCTTTCTACGAACTACACAAAAGCGGCATTGACATTTTTTTCCACATGGCTCCCTTCTAGTTCCAGCCAACCTGATGAGAATGGAAGGAACCTGTTTTAGAAGGGCCTATTCTTCAGCTGGCTTAAAGGTATTCCCATGTACATCAGGACTGATGAACCTACATGTTTTATATCCATGAAGAAAAAAAGCAGAAACAATAGGCATGCTGGCGAAAAAGATAGGTTCCGCCCCCCCCCCCCACTTCCTAAATTATATCAATTTCTCCCTCATAGCCTGAGTTGGGATCAGGGAATGCAAGGCAGATTTGTGGGGACAAAAGTTTACAAGACGGGTGTCAGGGTAGAAAATATGTTGTGAATAAAGAAGGGGGTTAGAATGGTAGAGAAGTTAACTGTTTTTAATGGTGATTTTTTTTTCCTGCAGAGAAAAGCCAGGCAGATGCTTACGAGTTTTTACTCAGCATTGCCATCTGTATCACAAGTGGAATCTCTTTTGACTGATCTTGAAAATCCATTCCCATAAAACTCTGTGTCTGGATTTATATTATATCCCTACCTGTAGCCAAGCCAGCGCTTTGCCTCTATTTGTTTCATTAACTCCCTGCGTTAAGCGTCGTCTTTATCCTGGTGGTTTATGGCTTTTTTATGATGCTTTACAAGATGTTATATTGAAACTGCCCTCAGTGTTTTTACTGAAACACACGACCCTGCGTGTGAATATTGATATATGAGTATTCATGGAAGGGTGCGATAATTGTGGGGCTTTTGTTTGTGCAGGAAGGTGTAACAAGGGCCTGTGGAGGAAGGCTTCCCAAAAGGCAGGCAAGGAGAAGGGGGAGGGAAATGCGAGGAGACATATCCTTTGTGCAGTTGGGGCCAGGGGGCTTCTGTTGTGGGTCTCTGATGGAGGAGTGAAGGATTCTTGGGGTCTTAGAGAATCTTTGCTGCCAACTGACTGACAGGATGCTAAAGGTAAAGGTTTCCCCCTGTCCAGTTGTGTCCGACTCCAGGGGGCAGTGCTCATGTCTGTTTCTTAGCTGAGAAAGCCAGCATTGGCCGAAGATGCTTCTGTGGTCATGTGGCCAGCATGACTATATGCCGAGGCACATGGAACACTGTTACTTTCCCATTGAAGTGGTACCCATTTATCTACTCACATTTGCATGCTTTCGAACTGCTTGGTTGGCAGGAGTTGAAGCAAGTTATGGGAACTTACCCTGTCGTGTGGCGCTTGGGTCTCCAACCCCGGGCTGTCAGCTTTGCAGCTGACAAGCTCAGTGTCTTTAAATGCTGAGTCATCACACCCCCAACAGGATGCTACAAATACCAGTCTAGTGGGTTAAAGAAATAACACGCAGCATAAGAGCTGTTCCAAGAAAACAGATGAGGTAATTTTTGTGCCGAAATCTAAGAGCAGGAGGTTGATTTTCTAGGTTTCTGGAGAGAAGGTGTGGCAAACAAAGGCCCAATGCTGTTTCAGTGCAGGCTACTTTTTATCTAGCCCAATATTGTCTGTTCCCATTCAGAAAGGCGGAGGGGATCCTTTCTCATCACTTGCCCTCTTTTCCTTTTAAAGGACAATGTTTAAGACTGGCTGTGGGAATTTCTGCATACAAAATGTAGGCTGATATGAAATAAACATATAATATTGAGCTTTTAAGTACGGTTCAGAATAATGATATGGGAAATAAAACCACGCATTACGGCCTCCAGGTTATCCTTTTCCTGTTAATCTTTTTTTCATGTCAGCTATAGACCCCAGTTTTCCTATTTGTGTATTTTGCTTAGAGTCACATCTTATGCATACTACAGCTTTAAAGATGTGTAGTAATTATATAAGCATATTTAATCTCCAGCCATCCTGCATCATAGATTCTGTAATCTTGAGGCAACATAAAATTGGAATTCTTGTTCAAGAGACTGTGAAAATGTAGAAAATCTTGTAGCCTAGAACTAATTTCCTAAATCAGTGAAATACAACTCCTGGGACTACTGAAAGATTAAATTCTTCCCAACCAAACTATTCAGGGGCAAACTTGTTCTGACATGCTATTGCTTTCTCCTTTCTTGTTTTATCTGGACTCCAGAGCCTCTAATACACCTTTTTTAGTCTCTGTCAAGAAATTGCTGAGAAGAAGTAACTGTTAATTAAGAAGTCCAGCTGGGGGATGTTGCATGACCATCCAATGCCACAGAAAATTTTCTCCATGAAAGATCTCTACAACAGCACCATAAAAAAATGATATCCACACAGATAAATTCTGTAGAACTTGGAATATCAGGCGTGTTAGGATCTCTGGCTTGGTCCCCTCTTCTTTCTGACTATTCCAATTGATTACCTTCAAAAGGTTTTGAGAAAACATTTCCTTTTGATGAGGAGTTCTTCAGACATTTTCCACATGCTGGTGTCCTCCAGAGCTGGATTACAACTTCCATCATACTTAATAATTGTGACCGGATTGCTGGATGCGAGTGATCGGAAATTGTTATCCAAAATGTCTGAATTAGAAATCCTTTCCCAACATACCTTTTTTATCCCTGCTTTTTATGCTTAAAAGCAGGAGACCATAATGTTCCTCCACTTATCACATGACGAACGTAAGGTAGATCACTGAACCCTGATTTCCCCAGCTCAGCAATTTCCAGATGTGTTGCGTGACAATTCCCACCATCATGAATGAAGGCAAATATGTATCCCAGGATAATCCGATCACTGGGATCAGAGGTGTAGTCTTCCAGGCTTTCAGACTCATGCTAGAGCCCATCTTCAGGGAATTTCTCTCTCACCAGAATGTGTGGATGTGACTCACAGACCTAGATTGGATCCTGCAATTCCCGTCTTCTCTAGTAGTTATGGTGGTTATTTGATGCATCTGGAAGACACCAAACTGGAGAAGGCTGCAGTAAGAGAATCGGAAGAGTTCATGGAAAAGGGACATGAATAATAAATGTAGGAGAGGAAGATGCAACAGAATGAAGCAAGGCAAAGCTTCTATATGTGTAATACAAACCTTTTGTTGCCAATACCCACAGTGCACGTAACAGATTAAAGTAAGAATATTAATATGACTTATAAACATATAAGGAACGGCTGCTGGAATTGGGTATGTCTAGTTTAATGAAGAAAAGGATGAGGGGGGACATGATAGCCATGTTCCAATATCTCAGGGGCTGCCACAAAGAAGAGGGAGTCAAGTTATACTCCAAAGCGCCTGAAGGCAGGACAAGAAGCAACGGGTGGAAACTAATCAAGGAGAGAAGCAACCTAGAACTAAGGAGAAACTTCCTGATAGTTAGAACAATTAATCAGTGGAACAACCTGCCTCCAGAAGCGGTGAATGCTCCAACACTGGAGGTTTTTAAGAAGAGACTGGACAGCCATTTGTCTGAAATGGTATAGGGTTTCCTGCCTGAGCAGGGGGTTGGACTAGATGACCTCCAAAGTCCCTTCCAACATCATCATCATCATCATCATCATCATCATCATCATCATTATTATTATTATTATTATTATTAGCTGAACCAACTTTCACTTTAGCTATAGAAAGAGGAGAAACATTAGGTTGACATAAGAATAAAAGGGTAATCTAAATATTTCATAAAAGAAGTGGGGTCTGAAAATAAAGATGCAAAGCTGGCTGTGATATTTGGGTAAACGTGGCAGTAATAAACAAAACTGACACTTCCCAGGAATGCTGGAACATGTGGTTTGAAAAAGCTAAAAAGTGGTTTTGCCCCACAACTGTGTAAACGAAAATCAGCCCTTCGTGCATGCATTATTAGGGGAAAGGAAGAGCTTTTAGGTTAAAAAACACAGTTGGCCAGGCAATACAATTTGGACAGAGCATTGCTCCAACTGAAAAATAACTAGCAACAACACATGCTATCCACTGTACATTTACTGTATTCAGTAGGCTGTCATAGAATTACAGCACTAACCTTCCAAATAAACAAATTTACTGTATTCAATAGGCTGTTGTAGAATTATAGCATCAACCTTCCAAATGGCCAATGTACTGTACATTCTTTCAGCCTCCCCTTACAATTACAGAGGAAAGATTCCACGCTGACAGCCCTCAATACATTTGTTATCCGTGCAATTGTGCAATGGATTGTTTTAGATTTTAGGCATAGGATTTTATGTGGCATATTCCATTTCTCATCCCATATATTACTTCATTGGTTTTAGGAGGTGGTTAGCTGGCCCTGCTGCTCATTTGGCTGGACTTCTGCTCTAACGTCCTGCCCTGATAGTCCCATTGTACTCATGCATTGTGCTGGCTGGAAGTCAGCATGTCTTTCTGTGAAGCTAGATAACTACCTATTGAAAATCAACCATTAAGCCAGAACTCCTGGCTGAACCTCTCTGCTGGCTTGCTTTGGACTGTCACTACCCAACTGGAGAGTCACAGATTGAACTGAATGCTGGTTTAACCTCTTGCCAAAATCATTTGAAAACACAAATAATACTAACCACCTCAAACCACAGCAGGTGCCCCTTCCATGAACTTGCCACTGACCATATTCAGAAACTGTCACTGAAAAATGGTGGTTCAATATAAAGAGAAGCTTTAGAGTTCTCTAAGCTTCTTATGACTCTGTCAGCTCTGCTTTGTTAACTTTCAGCACAGATTTATTTTTTATAGGCTGCTAAATAAGGTGGGGTGGGCTACACTCCCAGTTTTAACTACTTTGTAGAAAATGTGATGGCACGTATAGATTATCCCAGGATTGTTGTTTATGCAGAAAGCATAATAGTTGGAATGAAAGACAGTTTTGCTCTGAGCATCTGAGTAGTGACCAGCAGGGGTCTCTAGCACATCAAGAATTGTAGTTAAAACCAACCCAGAGATTCAAGAAGCTGGGGTGGGGGGATCCTTTCAGTTTCTCTGCTTCTCTCCTGCATACTCAAACTGGCTTTGTTGGCGTTTGAGCTACCTGACCTTGACTGAGTAAGATGCTGGGAACTGCTCACCCTTGTGAGCATCCTTCAGAAGTTTTTCAGCCATGTCCAAAAGTGCTTTTTAAATAATTAATAACAACTATTATTTATGAAGGGCTGAGTGACTCAAGGCACTGAGCAAAATGCTGTGAAAAAGACAAATACCATAAGAAATTAAAACACACACACACAAACACACACACACACAAGGCTTGCTTGCAGGTTTACAGTGGCAGTGATGTATAACATAAAAAGAAAAAAGAAGCAGAGCTAGAAAGTCAAAGAAGGGTGGGAATGGATGGGGAAAGACACACTGAACTTTTGCCATGGTCCTATGACCTTTTCTGCCTGCTTTGCTATAATGGCCCAATTCAGACAATCTTTTAAGAAACAGTGGTTAGGAAAGGGGTGAATGAGCCAACCTGAATGTTAGCCTTCTTCAGAAACTTTCACTCGCTCCCGGTTATAAGCCATGACTTGGCTGCTTCATCAAAATGCAACCAGTTATTCTTTAGTTCAGGGGTAGGCAACCTTGGCTCTTTTATGACTGGTGGACTTCAACTCCCAGAATTCCTGAGCCAGTGTCGGGTTTAAAGGGGCTAACCCGGAGTTGCCAGGTCAGCTAAAGGACATGATAAATTGTAAGTAAAGACTGACTCATATTGTAGGTTGCCAAAATGCCAGGCAGTATTATTGGGTAGCGTTCATGTTACCAGTGAAACTTTTGCTTTTCTCATCCAAAAATAGCCCTTGTGATTTAACTTGCAAGAGAATGACACCTCAGGGACTCTGGGAGTATGACAAAGATGGATGCCAATTGTTTCACACCTATTGGGGGGTTGTTCCTGTTGCCACTCTAAGGTTGTCTGCCAAATTTCCCCAAGGGAAGGGAAGGGTGACAGAGGTGGGTGAGGGTGGGGGGGGG
>NW_015388546.1:139417-140594 GCF_001527695.2 Protobothrops mucrosquamatus | reverse complement strand
GGGGGTGTACAGAAGGACAATAGGGGGATGGCTCTCCATTGCCATACACAAAGAACAGGAAACTTAAGTCAAGGAGGTACTACTTCAAGGTAAGCTTAACAGGAGAAATGAAACTTAAGTCAGGAAACGAAACCTAAGGCAGGCAGGTAAGCTTTTCAGGAGAAACGAAACTTAAGTCAGGAACCAAATGGATGCAACAGTCCAGGAACCACCTCCCCCTTGCTACATAAACAGAGTTTATCTGAATTTGCAATCAGCCCCACCATACATTTTCCCTATTATATAGTATTTAATTCCAGATTACATAAGATCAGATACTACTGCCCAACTCCAACTCAAATGGTTGTTTTCTTTACTTGCAGATTAATCACTGTAATATGCCCCGAGGACATCCAAGTTTTCTTCCCATTGAGTAGCTGTTGCTTGCTATTCATCAGAATTCAGCTTCTGCTTCTTTTATTCAATTACTTTATTCTGTGTAGAAAAACAGGCCCAACTAATACTGGAGTTTTTCTTCCGTACAATAGCTGATGATGGGACTCCAAAAGGAGGCAGACTAACTTAAGAGAGTGTGGGCATGCAAGATGGGACACACATAGCCTTGTCTTTCAACCTCTTGCACTTACTACTTCCACATACATGTTGCCAGAGGCAGCTGCCCCACTCTGCCCAATGATGGGGAGGGGGGGTGCTCTCTTCTAGACCTTCAGACGCATGGAAGTGTTCCCATGAAGCAATCCTACAGGTGAAACTCGAAAAATTAGAATATCATACAAAAGTTCATTTATTTCAGTAATGCAACTTAAAAGGTGAACCTAATATATGAGATAGACTCATTACATGCAAAGCAAGATAGTTCAAGCCGTTTTTTTTTCATAATTGTGATGATTATAGCTTACAGCTCATGAAAACCCCAAATCCACAATCTCAAAAAATTAGAATATTACATCAATCAATAAAACAAGGATTGTACATAGAACAATATCAGACCTCTGAAAAGTATAAGCATGCATATGTACTCAGTACTTGGTTTGGGCCCCTTTTGCAGCAATTACTGCCTCAATGCGGCGTGGCATGGAAGCTATCAGCCTGTGGCACTGCTGAGGTGTTATGGAAGACCAGGATGCTTCAATAGCGGCCTTCAGCTCTTCTGCATTGTTCGGTCTCATGTCTCTCA